>NC_079147.1:288349500-288414115 GCF_945859685.1 Eupeodes corollae
CTACTACGGTTGAGAGAGAGGTCGGATTGGCCAAAAATGTATGTACGTAACTTTACCAAGGACTTCTCAATGAAGAAAGATGCCTCTATGTTGACAACTCCTATACCAGCTACGAATTAGCCCAGTCCTTCTTGCAACAGGGGACCCATGTTATAGGCACCCTCAGAGCTAACAAGCGAAACCTTCCAAAAGAAGTCCTTCTCGAAAAATTGAAAAGAGGTGAAGTTGTATCCAGAGAAGATAATGATGGAATCTTCGTTTTGAAGTGAACACTCCAAAGATGTTAGAATGCTTTCTAACAAACACGCTCCTGTTTTGGTACCTACTTCAAAAAGACGCTCTACACCTGTACGCATCCAAGAAGATAGTGCTCAACCTTCTACGAGCTCTAATCCACCCCAAGCTATGAGACCAAAAAGTATTACTCATAGATTACCAACTAAGCCTGAAGCAATTCTAGCTTAAAGTTCAAGCTGGAATTGATTTATCTGATCAAATGGTATCTTACGCAACAACTCTGAGAAAAGGCGTCAAGTGGTACGACAAACTAGAAATAGAGCTTTTGTTGGGAACGTCAATCGTTTACACACTTGGATAGTGAACCAAAATATAACACAAACCAAAATTTGCATTGGCAAATTCAAAGAAAAACTTGTCGCTGAGCTTCTCGAGTTATCTCAACCAGAGCAATGATTCTGGTTGAATGATTCTGGGATCTGGGATCGCACAAAGTGTAGTGTTTGCTATAACCGCATATCCAAAGAAAAAGGTCAAGTTTGTGTTAGAAAAGAAGCAAGACAAACCTACACTTTCTGTGAAGATTATCCAGAACAGCCTCAAATGTGCCGTGATTATTTCAATCAGCAACATAAATAAACTATAAAAAATTCCAGTTTCTAAACAAAAGCCAAAAAAAAATTCCTAAAATATTTCAATTGTTCCTAAACTGTACAGCTATAAGATAAAAATTGAACTCATTTACTTTTAAGCTATATTTTATAAGGGAATGACATTTAAATTTATTTTGAATTATATACTTGAAATTGCTCAAACCAATTTTACCTAACACGTCACTGGGTGGCAGGGTTTTGGATTCGTATTGAAATTTCTTCCTAGTAGCTATCAATTTTGATAGCCCAAGCATTATCTTAATACATATCTGGCTATCATATTTGATAGCCACGGCACCACAGCATAACTGGCTATTGATAGCCATGGCAGTCAATGTGGTATGTTTTTTCGAATTTTAAAAAGTGATATCTCAAAAACTTAACGTGATACACTAACTTTAAAGTCGAATTTGAATTAGGGCCTCCAAAACCCATTTGAAAAGTGTAATTTGTATGTCAGTAAGAAACCTTTGCGACTAGTGTTATTAAGGAAATGTTTGTAATTTCTTTTTTATTATGATCATATTGTTTTTAGGCCGCCATTTTGTTTTGGTGACATCTGTCAAATCTTTTGTTTATTATTCAGTTGCTTATGCCAAATCATCATGCCAAGTTACACGATTGAACAGTACGTTCAAATGATAAATCTTTATTATCAAAATGAGTGTTCGTTAACGTGAACGTTGCACGCATTGCGCCCATTTTACGGTAAACGTGCTGGCGCTTCGCAGTCGACTTCAACGTTTGGTGGCTAAATTTGAGACGATTGGTTCAGTAAACAACCACCCAACACCCTTACGTCCAAGGAACGCAGGATTGGCCGAGAACATCGCCACGGTCTGTAGTGACGTGGTTCATTTTAAGATGAATGGCTGTGTTAACAGGCAATATTGCCGTATATGGGAAGACATCAACCCAAGCTAGGTTCACCAGGTGATATTGCATCCACAAATTTTGGGCCGGCGCGGCGGCGTAATTGGTCCGTACTTTTTTTAAAAACGACGTTAGTGAGGCAGTCACCGTCAACAGCGATCGCTACATAACGATGATAACTAATTTCTTATGGCCCAAATTGAACCATATGGACCTAGACGACATGTAGTTACAGCCGGACGGTGCTACGTGTCACGCAGTAGACGCCACGTAATCTACACTCAACATCTATCAATGTAGAAAAACCTTATATATATCTACTTAAAAACAACTACAAAAATTAAGCTTTGAAGCTTAATTTAAGATGTTAGGGCCTGTGCCAATTTTAGTTGCGTTTCTTAAGTTTTTACAAATTGGATGAATGAAATTGATTTGAGAGATATCAAGAACCGAACATCAATTTTTACCAAATGTGCTTACTGTTTTTTCTAGATTTTATTTTTTTATGAAAAAACGGACTGTAGGATTTTTATAAAAAAGTTGACAATATAAAAATTAGAAGACCATATTTTTAGTTTTTTAAAAGCTATTTGAATCGAAAGTTAATTCTACCAAGTTTTAGTACTGTTTTTTTAGTTTTTTATTTTTGTAAAAAAAATTGTCAATTCAATTTTTCTCAAAATTTTACCGAATGTTGCAAACAATATTTCTTGTAAGTTAAAATTAGTTGGAAGCCTTTATCTTAAATTTCTGAAAAGATATTTGTGTCGAAATCAACTTTTACAAACTTTTGTAAAATTGTCTTTTTAGTTTTTATTTTCTGTAAAAAAACTGTCGATTCAATTTTTCTCAACATTGCATTGGCATGGTTTTCTCTCGACGATGAATTGAAATTTTTAGACTTTTTCTTGTGGGCCTCAGTTTCAGGTCGATAAGCTGCAAACTACAATAGCCCTTTAAAGACAACATAATCGATTCCATCGTTTAAATTCAACCTGATTTGTATGACAAAGTAATCGAAAACTGGACTTTTCCAAGCTGCGAAAGCCGTTTAAACGATGTTACATTTTATACAGAATTTCATAAATAGGGCTCTCCAATAAATATAGCATATTATTAATTTCTACTGTATACAAATTGTTTTATTCAAGTTTAAAATCGACTCAATTTTAATGGAAAATTACTATTGTAAAGTATAAATGACACGAAATTTTCAAAGATTGACAAAAATGAAAGAATAACAATCCTAAAAAGTATGAAACATAGAATATATAAACAAAGAACGTAAGAAGATATTTTTACTCCATAAATTGAAGGCAAATAAATTTAAGGCTAATACAAATAACCTTTAATCTTAAAGTCACAATTTATTCTATTTATCTTCCTTCACCACCATTTTGTTATGTATTTGTCTCTCAAACCAACTTAAACTTATGTAAGCTTAAATTTGTTTAAAATTTTACTTCAATATTCAAAATGATGTTTCAAAAGAGTTTTACTTACTTCGACCCTCTCAGTTTAAACTTCAACCCTAATGGGACCCTTTAACATTGCTTTAATATAGAATTTATGTCAAGTGCAGTTCCATAGAAATAAAAAACCATGTAAATTCTTGAAGGTTTCAAAAATTCCTGTAATATAATAATAATTAGGAAATACTTTAATAAATATTTCAAAAGCTACATTTTTTTGTTGTTGTTATTGTGAAGATTAAATCCTTGATAATAATAAAGGATGTTTTGTGCACGTGCATGACGCTTGCATAACATAACTGAAATTTAAGATTCTTATATAAGAAGATACATAAAATATAATCTCGTTAATAAAACAAAATCATAATACGAACAGAAATATAATATGTACTTGTACACATTTTCATTTGATTCTATCAAACCAAAGAAAAAGAAAAACATTTTTCCTGATGCTTTATCATCATAATATTTTTTCCTCTAATGATATTTTTGCAAAATATACGTATTCCAGAATCCAATTAACTAAATTTTGCCTCAAGTTAGGTTTTGATATACACAAAACAAAAATATAATAATAAAGAGAGTGTTGTATCTTTATTATCTGCATTTAAATTCCGTATAAACTAATAACTTTTCCTTTTAGATATACATAAGTCTTGGTACCTTAATAGAGCAGCTTCAGCAGCAGCTCAAGACTCAAAGAGGGTTGGTTGCACAATCTAATTCCAATTACTGACACAAAATTACTTTGTATATTATCTTAACATCAAAATATGTGTTTTTTCAACATCCCACCCAACCCCAACCCCAACCACTCTCAAAAAATTCACATGTGTCCCAAAAAACCTGTGGAAACATACACTGAAAGGTTTCTTATTCGCGCATATATAGCAACTTCCGTATCCGTTCAGAATAAAGGAATCCAATACGACACCCTCACATGTGAGCATATCCCCAAAACTCCATATATCGAATATCTTTTTACCCTTCAGCAGTTTTAATTGACTTTTAATTATTCCACCAATTTTATTTTCATTACAAAATCAAGGAGAACGAATATTGCTTCTTTTTGCTGCGAACTCCAACAACCCACCGCCCGCTGCAGCCCACCTTGTCGCATTTCGTAATGTGCGCTATGTGATGTGCTCTACTGTGCACGCTTATCGTCCTTTTCTTTAGCATTTTCTTTTTTTTTATTTCATTCGTTATACTAGGAATATCCTGATTGCGAAAGAAGACATTTTGCCATTTTGTGATACGAATAGCACTATATGTATGTATGTTTGTGTATGAGGTCCTGATGTGCGCCTTTATACCCACCTATACAGGAGAAACCGGAAACTGTTCAATTTTATAATTTGATTCCGATAAAGCTTACGACATCCTTTCGTATCTTTATTCCCCGTGATTTTCGTTCGTCGTCGTCGTCCTCGTCGTCGTTATTTTGCAAGGACGAGGACGTCATCCAGGATTCTACCTTGATTTTTTTATATTCCTAGAAGGGTATAGATCGATCGTTGATAACAATCTCATTTCTATATATGCTATCAGTGCGAGTACTCTTTTTTTTTCTCCATTTCTCTACCTACCTGGATGTTTAGTTCTAGGATCGAAATAAAAACAAAAAAATAATACTTCTGCAAGGATTCATTAAAATCACCCTGAAGCTGCTTTAAAGTTTGAACGAACACCAAGGATTCGAGCTTCGAACACAAAACACAAATAAAACCAAAACAACAAAATACGGACGGAAAAAGAATAAACTCCTGACAAAAGTTGGAATTGTTGTTGAGATAATTTGTTAAGACAGGACCAAAAAAGAAAAACACACCAAACCTGAACAAAGATGGGGTTGACCCAAGGGAATATTTGATTGGGAAGAAGATAAGAGAGAAAAGCCAGGACGTAGTCGTCGTCGTCGTCGTGTTTCGAGAAACCTCCAGACTTGCCCCGGCCTTAATTTTCGTTTTTCTTATTTTCTTATCCTGCTGATGATGAGACGAACTCGAACTTCAAGACTCTAACAAGAGGATGAATGCTCCTTTTCTCATCATCTCTTATAAGGATGTGTGTTTTTTTGTTGTTTTTAATTTTGTTTGGGTTCCATTTTGATTCAGTTGTTGTGAGAGTTCTGTGTTTCTTGGAAGAAAACGTTGTAGGTTTTGTGTGGGAACTTAACAATATACCTTCTTTCAGTTTTTAGTATCAGTGCGTGTACATTGTTCAGGATTGTAGGACAATTCTGTTTAAAGGCAGAAAATTAAACATAAAAAAGGACGACACTTATTGGGTTGTCTCTTCTAAAGCTCTCTATGGGAGGTCTGTTCATTATTTTCTTTCATTCAAATGGAGAAACATACGAGTTTTGCTGACCTATGTTTAAATTTAAACAAAAAATTTATACATTTACCTACTGAACATTATTTATTCGATTTCCTTTACTTCTTTATTTTTGGAAACATGGGATATCAGCACTACCCATGTCACGTTTTTAAATCTATTTCTTTTCGAATTCAGTTGCAGAGACACATTTGTTTTACATTTACAAATTTAACTAAAAAGTTGAAATTCTAACATATTGTAGACAAAATTTCCACCTTTCCAATCTTAACGTTTTATATTTACTATTTATTATATTATCCGTGGGTAAAACAGGGATTTGTGAGGCGAAGGCTTGCAACCTTCAGTATCTGTACCTGTGCCTTATTGATAGAAATAGTAAAACAAAGCTTTATTGGAAATTGTTGACCTTGGGCTGAGCCGGAAGGAATTTTAGGCTTAATCACATTTCTCTGCATAGTTACTATCCGTAATCTAGTACCATTGCAAAATTTCGGTGCATTTAAACTCCTCATAAGTCATAAGTACTATTGGAGCCCCAATTTTTGAGGCCAGTTTATGCGGAGGAAGTCCTTATGTATTTAAAAAATTCAAAAATTCAGTTGGAATATTAATAGCATTATCTTGATCAGTGAGATTATCAAATAAAGATAAGTTTATTGATAGGCCTGAAACATTGAAGGAATTTTATTATTTATGCTTGTAACAGAATCGTTTTTAGGTGCTAAAACGCTCGTTCGCGTAACTAATCATCCATTTTCTCTGAAATTTGGGCGACTTGCCGGTAAATTAATTCGTCCTGTACAATGACGCTAGTTGCAAATGTTGGTCCTATTAGTACTTCACCATCATTATTTAAAATATTTCCATTTCCTATATATTTTTTTTTTATAATTAGCAAACACTAAAAGGGTTTTTTATACCTTTAATATGCCAAAGACACAGTGTGAGCATTAGGAAAAGAGGGAAGGGTTGGATAGGAGGTGTCGGTGTACATTGGTTTTAAATTTCTGAACTGAACAAAAAAAGAATCTCTGTACTTCATAGTACGGCCGAAGTTGGGTTCAAGGGTAAACTGATGGGCATTCCTAGACCGCGGGAATTACGGTTAAATTGTTAAATGCAACTGACTATTTCACTAGCGCATAGCCCGTTAAAATAATGGTAAAAAAGGGTGAGGCAAGAAACCTTGCGTCGATGTTCCAGTGATGTAAACGAGTTGATGATGTTAATGTCACCAATCGTTTTAAAAGCTCTTTTTTGAATACTGTCCAAGAGGCTTAAATAAGTTACTGGAGCACCACAGAGATGAGAGTTATATTCAAGTTTCGGACGTACATAGGTTTTGTAGATTGTAGCCAGATCAGACGGAGAGAAAAATTACTTGCAACGTCTCAAAAAACCTAGACATCTTGCGGCATTTTTGGCAACATCGCGTATGTGATCGCTACGCAAAAGGTGGTTGCTGATGCACATTCCGAAGATGTCAAGATTTTCCGTTTCGTTGATGCAAGTGCCACTCATAGATAGTGGCAAAGACGGTTTATCTCGCTTTATTGATGCAAGACAGCATTGCGTTTTGGAAGCATGAAATTCCACGCGGTTTCTTATTCCCCATTGTACAATGCTGTGTAGATTGAAATTTAATTTTTGCAGTTGCAGTTCCACATCCGAAGAAAAGGGTTGTGAGTCTGGAAACGAATATGAAAAGCTAAGAGTGCTATCGTCAGCGAAGCAATGTATTGGATTAGAAGTAGCAGACAGGAGATCATTTATAAAAATGAGGAAGAGGGTCGGAGACAAAACGGAGCCCTGGGGCACACCAGCATTTATTTTATGAGTTTAAGACTTGAATCCGTCCAAAACAACTTGTATTAAACGGTTCGAAAGAAAATTTCTAATCCAACGAAGAAGAGATTCGTCGATACCAAAAGCACGCATTTTCAATAAGAGAGCAAGATGCCAGACTTTATCAAATGCCTTTGAAATATCAAGTGCAATAATCTTACTTTCTCCAAAACGATGTTAAGATCTGTTCCACTGTTCGGTGAGATGAACCATGAGATCACCAGTGGACCTATTGCTACGAAAGCCGTATTGCCGGTCATTAAGAAGCTTCCGTTCCTCAAGATATTTCTTAAGCTGATAATTAATCAGCGTTTCCATGACCTTAGAAAAAAGGGACGTTAGTGCTATCGGTCGGTAATTTGTGGGAGAAGAAGATTCGCCTTTTTTTTGGAATTGGCTGAACAAATGCAGTTTTCCAACTACTCGGAACGAGCCCAGAAGAATAGGATAGATGGAAAAGCTTACGCAGTGGTTTTGCTAGCGTGGAAGAAAACCTCTTCAGAATAATAGCGGGGATACCATCTGGGCCAGCGGATTTATGAATGTTTAGATCTTTAAGAACTCTCGCCACAGTTCGAGTACGAAAAAAGATTGGTCCCATATAATCATTTACGCGTTCAAGAACTGGGGGAGTCATGACAATATCTGGTAAGGTGGAATTTTCGGCGAACTGCCTTACAAATAAGTTGCCTTTATTAATAGAGCTAACTAAAGGAGTCTCATTGACAACAAGCGTAGGAACCGAGGAAGAGGAAGAATTCCTCATGTTTTTTACAAATGACCAAAAATTCTTACTGCCTTTGGGACATTGCAGTATTTTTCGACGTAATTTTTGGTCATGAACAAATTTTGTAAGTCAAAAATATAGGCGTTGCAGGCCTTCCTGGCTTGCTTTAACTTTTTCCGGTTTTCCCCAGTTGGGTTGGCTTTAAAACACCGGAAGCTCACCTCTTTCTCCTTGATAACCTGTTTGCAGCTCGAATCGAACCATGATTTAACCTTGAGTTTAATACTTTTAACCCTATTCGGGATAAACGTTTCTATTTCCAAATGAATCATACTAGAAATCATATCTGCACTCTAGTCTACGTCGCTACCGAGGAAGCATAGCGATCAGTTAAAGATCCTGAAGAAATTATTGAGACCGTCCCAGTTGGCTTTCTCGTACTGCCAAACGGTTCTCTTTGGAGCTCCTTCTTTAACTGGATTTGTTTGATACGAGAAATTAGCAGATATAACACTATGGTCCGATGTGCCTAGAGGCGTCAATACACTGATTATGTACTTATTAGGATCAGAAGTTAGAAACAAGTCAAGGGTACTTTCTGCTCGGCCGTTAACGTCTGATATACGAGTAGGCTCATTGACAAGCTGAGTAAGATGGTTAAACTCAGCAAAAATCTCAGCACACATTCCTTCGAGCGTTGTCTGGCCCGAACAACGAAGCCACGAAGAATTGTGAACATTGAAATCGCCCGTAACAACGTTTTCAGTGTGAGGATACAGGGAGACAATTCTTTGTATGAAGTCAGACAGAGCATCAAATTCCTGAGAAGTTGAAACTCTGTCCAGGTTTGGGCTCCGATAAAGAAAACAATAGTGAATGATGTGCTTATTCACGGAAAGTTTTAACCACATGAAATTAAAAAGGGAGTTGGTACAAGACCAAGGTGTGAGAAGCATAATGGCACTAAGCAATACTCATGAATACAAAATTCAGCAGGATCGGAATCTTCACCTACTTGGGTTTCGTTCAATGCCAAAACAGCTGGTCTGTTATAATTAATGTGGATGTATACAGACAGAAAATTCGATCTTAGCCCGCGAACATCACTATAATCTACTCTAAAATAACCAGTCATTGCAATATACAAAAAATCTTAAAATTAAAAAGTCTGGAAAATTGTGCTGCATTATTATTATCACCCAAATGTATTTCAATTTTATATTTATAGATCACCGAGTACGTTCAAAGACGGTCGTTTCCATTACTTAACTTGGCAACTAACAGGTAAAACTAATGGCGTTATGTTAAGTCAATTTAAATATCAAAATCTGACTCGAAATCCCATTAAAAAAGAACAGTATAAAAATTGTCGTACTGAGGTTTAGGAAAAGAAAAAGAACGCAGTGTTGTTGAGAAGCTTGACAAAATGTTTCCTTATTGAAAAACAGAAACTGAACAGAATAACTGGTTTAATAATTTTTTTTTGTCAAATACTCGGTAGAACTAACTTTCGACGATATATTGAACTTAAAATGAAAAAGGAAACATTTTTTAATCGGTTATATCTCGGCACCGAATTGTCGGATGTGGCGAGTATAAAAATTAATCTAAATTATCAACAATTGTAAACCTACTGCGATAAATCTTGGAATGATTTTTTAAACATCAACTACTAAAATAATGCTATCTTTTATTTATTGCCTTTAAAAAAAAGGGTTTAAGTCATGGCAAACCATTAACATTCATTTATAAATACTCTCACCTTATTTTAATTCATTTAAATAATAAAGGGACTTTGATGCAACCGACACTGACAACTTCCCATCCCGTTTATCAATTTGTCCTGCTTAAGACTTTAACACTATATTAATAACAAAATTAGTGGTAGATAAATAATTCCTAATACTTGTGTCGAAAATATTTCTTATACGATTTTTTAAGCTTTTCGTGTTTTGTTAAAAAAGTTGTTAGGTCAATTCTTATTGGTCCTTCAAGAAAATTAAAACCACTTTGAAGCCAATGCCATAATTTTCATTCAAGAGATATCGAGAATCGAATATCAATGTTTACCAGTTTTTGTAGTATTTTTTGTAGATTTTAATATTTAGAAAAAAAAACTGACAGTCGGATTTTTATAAAAATTTTACTCAACAATTGATTTTTACAAATTTTTAGTAATGTTTTTTAAGTTTACCAGATGTTGAAATGTTGCTTCGTTCTATGAAGTTATTTTGGATATAATAATTATTAAAGTTTGCTATAACGTCACAATATTCAATATAAAATTTTATTGAAGACGCTAGCTTAATTGGTTCGCGAAATATTTTATCATTAGCACCATTTTCATTTTTTTAAGTTCATGTGGTAAAAAAATCACCTATTCCATTTTGTCTTTTCTGCATCTTTCTGCATTATTATCTGTATGACATATCTCTTAAAATCTTTTCCTAAGATTTTAGGGGCGTTGAAACTTCGAGAATAATCAATTTTTTTAAATTTGACAAATCGAACCGATTCCATTACTTTCCATGGGAAATTAAAAATGATCCTTTTTTTGGTCATCGATATCTTAGCAAGAAAGAGCCACATGGAATATTTAAAAGCAGTTTTAAAACTGGACAACCTTTTTAACAATTTAAAGTCTGTTGAGATTTAAAAAAAATAATTCCTGATCATGAATTCAAAAAACAAGCAAGCCATGGTAATTTATGATTTCTAAAAACATTCACTGTTGAAATCTGATATCTTTAGTTTATTCTCTGTGAAAAGGGTTAAATTCGTCTTAAACCATAAACATTAATTTTTAAATACTCGTAATTAAATGAAATGAAAAATAGTCATCATTAAATTCTATTGTAAAAAAATATTCAAAAATTTGCATTTGGTCAGCGCCAGCTTCTTATGATTAACTCAATAAATTTTAGTTATGTGATTTTTAAGTACACTTTAATAAATTTTTCAAAACGAAGTTTTCTCCACAATAATTTCCTTTGTTTGAACTCCTAAAATAAATAAATTAGGTGGCGCGATGGCTCTAAGAGATCCAGGGCCTAGTGACTTACAAATATTGATGTGAGCAAGTAATGTCAGGAATAGAGGGGACCTACAGTTTATATACCGGAATCAACCGGAGAAGCAATTTTTTGACAAAAATAACTTTTGAAATATTTATTAATTCCTTTCAAATTGTCAAATCACATGACATAATAAGCCTAAACAACTTTCATGCATATTTTTTTTCGATGGTTAAAATTGAGTTAGTCTGAAATTAAGAAATGTCAAATAAAATGCAGACAAATAACTTGACGTTTAGGTGTGGTTCAAATTGAACATCGGCTCTTGAAATTTAACCACATTTATATGGCGCCGTGAAAAACGTCCGTTTAAATGTAAAAATACAATACAGTACATAGGTTTTAGTACCCTTAGGAGTCATGGCCACCATATTGAATTGATTTTTGGAAAAAATATTCAAGTCGTGGTTTTTTTTTTGTACCTATGCTAACCATAATCTTAGTTTATGATTTGTGCAGTATATGTCCTAGTTTTGATTATAATAATTTTATCACATCTGAAGTTTATTTCAAGTAAATAAATATAAGCAACAGATGTGTCTTGTCTAAAAAGCAAAACATTTTTTTTATCAATTAAAGCAATAAATTCCCTTCCCTTTAGAACCAAAATTACCAGTGAGCCTATTTTAAAAATATGAACTTAATTAAAAAAAGGTATGAAATGTAGGTATACTACATCCTGTCTAAACTTTCGATGTGTATTGTATAATTTTTGACCCATGACACTTACAAAAAAGAAACCAAATAAACTTTACTCATTTAGTAATGTTTATCATCCCTTTTTCAACTAACAATCCCCGTCCTCTAACAATACAAACAAAAAATAACGTAACCAATAACAATAAATCACTATGATTCAATGAAGGGACCACAATGTAAATTTTTCACAAAAAACACCGTAAATAAAATCAAATTTCAGCTATGCAAAAAAAATTCAATACAAACACAAAAAATGAGGGCGGCTGGGGCAGTAGGCATTTGTGATTCTCTCCCGAAATAACAAAATTTATAAAAAGGGAGAGAACGCGTATAAAGAACAAACACATGGGCAAAATAACCCTTATGATTTTCAATAAATTTATATTGATAAACAACTGATGTTAAAATTAACTTCCCAATTCTAATGCCCGCATCTTCTATAAATGGGGAGAGCAGTCCATAAAGCCTTTTTGTTTACAAAAAAAAAAAAAAAACAAAATGATGTACTAGGAACAAAAGTTCCGTTCAATTAAATTTCCAAAAAACTTTCCAATGATCAACGGAGACAAAAATGAATTAAAAAAAAAATAACCAATATTGATTTGTATTTCAGGACCGTAGACAGTACATAGAAATTGACGAAAAGGTTTATTGAAAAGAAAAATAGATCGACACCACAACTCCTGGACAACAAGGGCTTCGAGACTCATGAATGTGGAAAGGACATTTACACTTAACAATATCTCACAAACCTCTTTGTTAACTGAAATATTTTAGAAGTATTTCCGATAAATATTTGAATTGTTTTAAATGAAATTATGCTTAAAGTGTAAAGAAATACAATCAAGCGACTAGTTAAAGTTGTTTAGGATTATTATGAAAATTACGGTTTAAATCAAAATGCACTCTATGATTTGTTTGGGTCAATTAAGACGAGTTTTGGTTTATAAAACGATTCCACTTTCCGTTCAGGCAACGAAACAAAATTCAATAGCTGTGTTATGTCACGAGTCGCCAAGATCAAGTGATTTGATACCTTTGAATTCTTTCTTTAGGGTTATTTGAAAGGAAAGATGTACGTCGATAAGCCAGCAACAATTCGAGAGCTAAAGGATAAAATAATTCGGCACATTAAAGACATAGAACCTGATGTACGCCTCAGAGTCATATAAAATTTGGATAATCGGATGCAGATGTGTCGCTGTGGTCAAGCAAGTTTTTCAATAAGGGCGGGTAGATGTTGTGTTTAGATGTAGTGGCGTTTGCTGTGTGGCACTCAGCACCGTCCTGCTGGAACCACATGTTACCTAGGTCCATATGGTTCAATTTGAGTTACAAGAAATTGTTGACGTATACCGCTTAACTAACGTTGTTTTTAAAGTGCGGGCCAATCCCTAAAAAACAAACAAATAAATAATAAACAAAAGATTTGACAGCTATCAGATTTGAAAAAAATCAATACGTTTTTTTTGTAAATCAATAAAACTGAAAAAAAATGTGTCACCTCCAAAATTTTACGACTGAAATATAAACCAATTTTGTGCAACGAAGAATAATGTTTTTGACATCTGATAACATTTTGAGAAAAATCTAATTGACAGCTTTTTTTCTAAAAAATAAAAAACTAAAAAAAACATTACTCAAAGTTCGTAAAAATTGAATATCGATTTAAATATCTTTCAAGAACTTGAAATTTAGGCTTCAAACTTATTTTACCTTATAAGAAATATTGTTCTCAATATTCTGAAAATGTTGAGAAAAATCGAATTGACAGTTTTTTTTACAAAAAATAAAAACCTAAAAAAAAAAATAATAAAAGTTGGTAAAAATTGATTTTCGACTCATATATCTTTTCAAAACTTTGAGATATTGGCTTTAATTTACTTTTATCTTTCAAAAAATATTGTTGCCAACATACAGTAAAATTTAAAAAAAATCGAATTGAAAGTTTTTTACAAAAAATAAAACTCTAAAAAAACAATACTAAAACTTGGTAAAAATTTACTTTCGACTCAATTAGCTTTCAAAAATTAAAAATATTGGTTTCAAACTTATTTATATATATATTTGTAGTACCCGTGGTATGATGGTTAGTGCGTTGGACTGTCATGCCAGAGGTCTTGGGTTCGATCCCTGCCTATGCCATCTAAAGTCTTTTCACGGGTATTGCCTCTTGCGAGGAATTGACAAATTCTCCAAGAGTAACTCTTGTCATGAAAAAGTGCTTTCTCAAATTAGCCGTTCGGAATCGGCATATAAACTGTAGGTCCCCTCCATTCCTGACAACATTACTCGCACACAGGAATGGTTGAGAGTTGTAAGTCACTAGGCCCTGGTTCTTCATGGACTGTTGCATCACCCAATTTATTTTATTTATTCAAACTTATTTTATTTCACAGAAAATATTTTTTTCAATATTGAGTAATTTTTGGGTGGCGTACGAATGGTCGTCAAAAAAAATGTCGACTGGCCAACTGAAAACTTTACAGACTCTTAAAATGTCGACTGAAGTTTGATCGACAAAAAAAAAGTTGCCCATTTAAATGTCGACTATAAAAAATGTCGACTGAAAAGTTGTCGGTTAAAATGTCGACTGTTGTAAAGAAAAAAACAAGAAACTCTCTCTTTAATGTGGAAACTCAATTTTATTTTAAATTCAATGATATAGTATACACATCGGTTCATAAAAAAATACAAATTAATAATTTCTTTAAACAAAACATGCATGCGGCGAATGTAAACATTAACAGTTAACCGAGAGTGACTTGTTGATCGACAGTGACAAAGTGAATTCACTTTGTCACTGTCGACCTTTTACTAGTCGATATTTTCAAAATCGACATTATAAGAGTCGGCATTTTGTTCGGTCGGTATTTTTATCAATCGACTTTTCGACAATCGACATTATAATGGTCGACTTTTTTAAATCGACATTTTAAAAATCGGCAAATCGTACCCAACCCGTAATTTTTATATAAAAATCCAAGAGTCCGTTTTGTCATAAAAAATAAAATCTATAAAAAATAGTACGCAAATTTGATACAAAATTGATACGAGTACAGACGGGAGTTATCAGTGTGGGTCGCATCCCAGCCTCTTTTTTTTGAAATTTCGTCACTTTATTGAAATTTCAAAAAGGGTTTTGAAACCACTTTTGAATTAAAAGAGAGAGAGCACTTAATTAGCACAAAAATGGACTTAAATTCAGCAATCATTTGCTTTTTTAAATTTTGGTTTGGTTTAAAAAGTCTCCGACTCTTCAAACTTTTCGACTTATGTTTGGGGGTATTCCACGAACTAAGGATCCCAAAAATATCCCTCAATTATATCATAATTAGTTTTTAAAAAACTTGTTTAATTTATGAAGTCTGTAAAAATGTCAGCTTTGAGACTAAATTCAGGAGCCCAATTAGAGCCCTAAAAATAATTTTTGGGATCATCATAAGTTAGAGGGCGAAAGTATTTTTTGAACCAAACTGGGACTAGAGCACTAAATTAGCACAATAAGAGCTCTAAATGTTTGCATTATTAGAACTTCGAAATTCGATTGTGGTGTTTTCAACTTGACGGACCTAAGAATGTTGGCTAAACTCATAGATATACAAAGATCTTACGGTTCTTAGCTCAAAGGATAACATTAGACTCGTAAGTGTCAGGTCACAGTAAAATGCTTGAGAACGATAGAGCGGATAAGCTGGCGAGGAAAGGTACAACTCTGCACTAACCCTGTATACAATCAAGTATAAATAAAAAACTCCTATCGTGTAACCTGAAACAGACCATTGTCAACAAGATACTTTATGAAACTAATGAAAGATGCAAATTCGACAAAACTAGATTTTGCACCTAGACAACACAATCTCTCCGTTTGCTTATTAGCATAATAACTGTTAACAACCTGTTGAGTTACTACAAAAAGAAAATGGGGCCGATGATATGTCCAAAGCTTGCAGTGATGAGGAACAGCACGAATAGAGCTTGAGAGATACTTCTTTAATAATCTTGATGAACTGGAATGCATTTCAGGAAACCACCTATTAGGCTTCATCAAAGCTTCCAAAGGCACTTAATAGATATTATATATTTTTATTTCCTATTAAAGGAAGTTTAATACTTCAGGGTATCACAAAGGATCTACATTGATCCAAGTGTGGTGATAACGTCATCAATCGGCAGTCCATTTAACTAACCTAACATAACAATATAAGTCCTTGCGAAATTAAATTAAACTCCAATTTTCTTAAGCAATACCATAGAACTGCAATCTATTTAAAGCCAGGAATGAAAAATCCTTAGAATCGAAAGGAAAAAGTCAACAAAACGGTTTAGAATTCCAAAATTAATAGGCAGAAAGTTAAAAAAATCGGTATAGTCCAGATTTAGGTTTGGGAATCGAAGCGCCACCCTCCACCCCTTCCCGTTGAATATGATTGACAAATAAAAAAGTTCATTACGTATGAGTAAAATTTAACTTGCAGCAACTCATTCTTTAATCTCAGACTTCAATTTCGTGTTTTAATTTCAAGCTTAATAATTATTAAAAAATGTCCAATATCTACACACCATCGTAACACCATTGAGTTCAGTAATTCTGTCCTTAAGATTTTATAAACCTACAATAAATTCCATCCTTTATCTGTTTACTTACCAACAATCGCCTGTAAAGCAATTTAATTTCTTCTAAATTAGGTATCGATTCAATTATCCACGTTAAATTATAATGATCCAACGCTCCACTTAATGCCGGCGATATAAAATCCGCCGGACCCGGTCTACCCGATACTTCAATGTATTTTTTCGTCCTTCCTAACGCATTATCAGCTACACAACTGTAATTTCCGAAATCCGATTGTTGGAAATTCCTTATAATCAAACTGTACCGGTCATCTCGTGGATGCATTGACCGACGATCAGTTGGATCCAATAAAAATGAATTTTGATACCAAAGCATCTGCAAATAAAAATGAAAAAAAAAATTAAATACAAAATCCAAATGAGATTTTTCAATTCAAAGCCACAGGATGTTAACAATTCGACATAATGTCCATATATATGAGGATAATCCCTTTGAGCATTGGTCGGAGAAAAACAAATTTAATTCTGTGTGACGAAAAATAAAATAAAATAAAAAACAGGAACAAATGAATGAATGGAAGGATATGAGTTAAGGATATGATATTAAGCATCGAAAAGTCATATACAAATTTGCTGCAGGATATTTTTTTATTTGTGTATGTTGAAAAATGTAAGCAAATTTTACATGATGACGTACAATAACTTTCACTATAGCCAGTATCACTGGGGGTGGCGGTAGGATGCAGTGTATTTGGACAAAATCACTGATACTATACATATATGAATATCCTTTGAGGCTATAAAACCAAATAAAAACCACAAGAGTCCTTTTTATTCACCTTATTCGTTTTACCATCTCGTCGTAGTCGGTTGGCTGGTTGGTAGGAAGTAGGTAGGTATAGTGGTACAAAGGAAGTAATATATATCAAAGTACATATAAAACGAAAAATACTAGAAAAGGAAGGGCAACAAGGATCCACTTCCACAAGGATCCACATTCACATTTACAGTCACATTCAAATTCATGATGAATTGAAACTTACCTCGGAATTAACATCCCCGTGGACAATGCACACCAATTCAATATCGTATCCTTCCGCTGCATGCACCCAGGACTTTTCCACTGTGATTTCTGGCGGAGCTGAAAGTATACATACAAAAAGAAAGTAAACAGTTAGTTCGTATGTTTTATATGGATGTCTGTATGTATGAATGTGTTTAACTGGCAAACATGATTTACTCATCTCTACTAGATCGAGTTCGTCCTTCCTTTACTCATAGGTACATCGTCAGGAGAAGAGAAGGATTCATGCAGTTTTATTATCTTCTCATGAACAGCAAACGCAGAGAAGTGCACAACCCTAAGGCGATCTCTGATGTGCTTTGGAGGGTGTAAAAGGAGCGAAAAGGCGAGTAGGTGATAGGGGTTGGCACACTTTGGAGGGTTTGAAAACCCTTTTCTAAGCGAAATGAAATTTCAAAAAACCAAATTGTGCATAATGTAATCCTGTTTTTTGTGATTGTTACATAGAACGTAGGAGAAGGAACGTTATGTACCCACCTACATACCTACATTCAAACAGACATCAGTTTGTTGGGTATTATTCGTTTGCTTCGGGGGTAATTCTTTGAGTCCAATTGATATCACTTTATAGGGAGCGAAAGAGAGCTGCATAGCTCAGCGCTTCCTTATATTCTGATTTTGTTCTTAAGAAAAAAAAACCGAAGGAAGTTAAATTCAATTATTTTGAAAATGTACACTCTTCGTCTTTCACGTTAAGCCTTTTTTTTATTCGTCCTGCATCCCAGAGCAAGTGGGAAATCTTCTCTACTTAACAAAAACAACAACAATGATGAGAAAACCTGATGGGCTACTGTGTTGTTGTTGTATGGTCCATCTACATTTTCACATCCCAGGATCCACATCAACTGATAGATGATGCAGTTCTGGGGAATAAGGAGGAACATGAATATTATTCAAATTGGATTTTCTTAAATTCTTTTTTGCCACCTTTATTTCTTTTTGGATGTTCCCAAGGACGAGTTTATGGGGATAGGTAGGTAAAAGGTAGATTCTTTTTTAGTTGAATATAATTTGGACTTTTTAATAGAGTAGAGGTAGGTAAAAGCAATTATGGCCGGAATTAGGAGTAAACAGGATTAGATATTGTTGTCTACTCGTAGCTATGCCTTCGTACCTGTCTGTTATTGTCTGTGAAAATAAATTGATAGAAAATTTTGATTTTAATCTCTGGGCATTATGATTCTAGAAAAGTTAAGGCCTCTTTTCATATTTTGAAGAGAAAATAATACAATTGAGTAAAAGTATCTTTGATAAAATAAGACAAAAGAAATAGGATTCAGACTGTCTGATCCTATTAGGGGTATTTTTATGTATAAATCTTATTTTTGGTATACAGAGATATATAAGTAGATACCTAATGTCTAGGAGACGATTTTTTTTTTAAATACGAGTTATTTGAGGTCAAAGAGAAAATTTTGGTTAAGATTGATATGATGGAAAAACGTGCATTATTAGCAACATTCTTGAATAAGGATGATTCTAAAAGGTATTTATGCTTTCTTCTTATGGGAAGTTAAAAATGAGGTGGCGCAAAAGTCCGTTCAGAGCTAGGGTCTATTGACTTACAACTTACTGTGTGCCAATAAAGTTGTCAGGGATACATTGGACCTACAATTTTTAGCCGAATCCGAATGGATAATTTGAGAAAATAATTTTCATGACAAGAATTATTATTTGAGGATTTGTCAACCGTTGGCATAAGGCAGTACTCGTGTGAAAAACTTTAGATGGCACAGGCAGGGATTGTATTCAAGACCTCTAGGATGACATCCACCATTACGACATGTGTACTACTATTTTAATCAACCGAGATGTCGTTGGGTTCATAACGTCCATCAACAAGATTGAAAAAGAAAGGTGAGTGGTAAATAGCTGTTGCAGAAGATCTGCGTCTTGTCCTGGCCTAGCGAAAAGAGTTGTTTTAATTTTAAAACAATTTATTATATAATGAAAAAATCATCCAAGACATATGTGATGTAAAGATGGAAATTACGTATTCTTGGTCAAGTTCTCGAAAACTCGTATCTGGGGATTTTGATATATTTTTTTACTTGATGTTGGAGACTAAACAGTTTTTCAGTTGGGTGGATAGAACAACGTCTGCTTTAATAGCAGATCAATGATATTTTAAAATACTTAATGTAAATCTAAATAAAGTAGAGGACAACAGTTTAATAGCTCATATCCAGTTTGGGGATTTTCCTAACTTTGCTTATTTTTGCAAAAATGTGAAATTAAACAAAAGGGTAGATTGTAAATGATGCAATGAAAAAGTATTATAATAAGAAATCTGGGGCTTAAAACTTTTAAAGTGCCTCATGAATTTGGTTTGGGTCACTGGTTTTCTCTCAAGTAAGAAAGTCTTTTAGCTTAGTTAAGATAATTCTAAGAGGCAATTTTTTAAAGCTATTGACTGAAAATATTTGAAGGCTTTGAATAATTTATGGTTTTTAGGAATTTTTCTTTGCCTTATTTGATTGACTTACGACTTAAAATTAAATTAAATTAAATTAAATTAAATTAAATTAAATTAAATTAAATTAAATTAAATTAAATTAAATTAAATTAAATTAAATTAAATTAAATTAAATTAAATTAAATTAAATTAAATTAAATTAAATTGGGTGGCGCAAAAGTCTGATGAGAACTAGAGCCTAGTGACCTACAACTCTCAACCATTCCTGTGTGCGACTAATGTTGTCAGGAATGGAGGGGACCTACAGAACGGCTAATTCGAGAAAGCACTTTTTCATGACAAGAGTTATTATTGGAGAATTTGTCAATTCGTCGCAAGAGGCAGTACCCGTGAAAAGACTTTAGATGGCATAGGCAGGGATCGAACCCAAGACCTTTGGCATGACAGTCCAACGCACTTACCATCATGCCACTGGTACTTATACATGATGAAAATTCTTTATTTGAAAAATTGCCTCTCCAAATTTCTCACCTCAATTTTTGTTTGAAGGATCTACATTAAATAGCTAATTCGTGAATTCAAGTCGGTTTGGTTAAAAAAGTCAAGGCTCCATACAGAATGAGTTAAAGCAGATATTTTCGAAAGGAAGTAAAAGTTTTAATTGCTTTTAAAAAACAATTTTTGAAAGGTTAAAGTTAGAGTAATAATTATTTATTTATTTTTTCCAAATAATTTGTGTATTAAGTTCTTTATAACTTTGAGCTAACAAATGATTCCACAAATACTTTACGCGCTTTTTCTTTTAACTTCTCACGTTTCTACGTTTCGAGTATCCTTGAACTTAAATCGAAGGGTTTTTGAGTGCGTTAGTTCGTACCTACGTCCGTACGTTCGAAACACCTTTTGTTTTGTCATAATTAAACCAATCAAACCATCATTGACAATAGTACGCGTACACAGGAATGGTTGAACATTGTAAGCCACTAAACGGCTACAAAATCTACAAAAAATACTATTTAGAATTAGTAAAAATGTTTTTCAACTTAAAAGTTTAAGGAACAAAAACATATACTGAATTCAAATTAATTTTATCTTATGCACAATATTTTTTTTTAACATTCATTTAGTTTTTTAATACGTTCGAAAAGACAATTTATTTCCAAAAATTGAAAACCTTTTAAACCTAGCTAAAAGCTAGTAAAATAATAAATAAACTAAACATATTGATCGTAAACTTTATTCGTTTAATTCAACATATTGATGATAGATAACATTATAAAAATACAACAAATGAAAACCTAAAAATGCAACCCACACTGATAACTTCCCATCCCGTTTGTCAATTTATCTTGCTTAAAATTCAAACAAAATGTTCATAACAATATTTTGAGACAAAAATGAGTCGAAAAATATTTCCTATCATTTTTTTATTGTTTTTCTAGGTTGTCAGTTAAATTTTTCTAAAAAATTAAGTAAAAATTATCAACAATATTTTGCATATGATGAAATAGTTTGATTTCAAAATCTATTTTTGGTAACGAAATTATTGTTGCCAATTTAAGAAGCATTTATTAACGAGATACCAAGAATCAAATATCATTTTTTACCAATTCTTCGTACTATTTTTTTTTTAATTTTAATTTCTATGCAGCAAAAGTGAGAGTAAAAATTTTTTTTTAAAAATCTTATTGGATGTTAAAAACAATTTGAAGCCAATATCTTAAATTTTTGAACAAATATTTTTTACGAACATTAAGTAATTTTAAATTTGTAATCCTTTTTTTATATATTTTTTTATTTTTTGTAAGAAAACGGTCAATTTAATTTTTCCCAGCATTTAGCCAGATTTCAAAAACGTTATTTTTCTTTGCATACAATTATTTTGGAGATAAATCCACTTTAAATAATTTTTAATATATCTCTTTCTCTTGGAATTTTTCTGGATGATTGGAAAATTTCATATATAACACACATTTTTAAAGCTGGACAGAAACATAAAATTGAAAATTATCGTGCTATCTCTAAACTTTCTGCTATACCAAAACTTTTCGAGCTCATTGTTAAAAACAAAATTTATTTTTATATAAAAGAATCTATATCTCCTTGTCAGCATGGATTTGTAAGTGGTAGGTCAACAACTACAAATTTGTCGTTGTTTACCAAATATGTGTCCGATGCTTTAGAATCCGGTTCTCAGGTTGACGTTATCTTCAGCATTTGATAGCCTTTGTATCATGCAGCTTTTAAAAAAATTAAAATATTTTGGATTTCATTCAACCCTTCTGCAGTGGATCTCCAGTTACTTAGTCAATAGGAGACAAATGGTAAAAATTTCAGACTATTCATCGAGAATAATAAAGGTTTCATCGGGTGTTCCTCAAGGAAGCCATCTTGGACCTTTGTTGTTTTTAGTTTCTGTGAATGATTTACCGTTATTGTTGCAATATGCAATGGGTTTGTTATTTGCTGATGATTTCAAACTTTTTTCTACAGTGAAATCCATACATGATTGCCTTAATATCCAAAGCGATCTAAATAATATCGAAGATTGGTGCAAACAAAATTTTCTTGTACTTAATACTAAAAAATGTACTATTTTTTTTATTTTCTAGGTTAAGAACATCTATTTTTTATGGCTATGACATTTCAAACACTGCATTGGAAAGACGATCTGAAGTAAAAGATCTTGGTGTTGTTTTTGATGAAAAGCTTAATTTTTCCCTTCATGTAGATTTTATAGTGGCAAAGGCAAACTCAATGCTAGGTTTCCTAAAAAGAAATTGCTTAGAGTTTTCTAATCCTTACGCAAAAAAAGCAGTTTATACTTCTCTCGTTCGCCCACACTTGGAATACGCTTCAGTAGTATGGGATCCTTTTTACACAGTTTCAAAAGATCGAATTGAAAAAGTTCAAAAATCTTTCACTAGATTTATGGTTCGACAATTAAAATGGAATTTACCCGAAATGCCAACTTACTCCACCAGATGTGCGCTGAGAAATCGGCGCCTTGTAAATTGTGTGATGTTTGTATATGATATATTGTCTTACCATATAAAATGCCCTATTTTGCTAAATCTCTTAAATATCTATGTTCCAGGAAGAAATATCCGATCAAGACATTTGTTTTATATCCCCTTGCATAGATATAATTACAGTTGTAATGAACCATTCAAAAGATGTATGAAATTATTTAATGAACTTAAATTTAATTTAAATATAAGTCTTGAAAGAAATGTATTTAAATTGAAATTAAGTGAAAATGTAAATATGAATTAAGTTTATATTAGTTTTAAGCAATCTGTAAGATTGAGAATCGATAGATGAATGAATAAATAAATAAATAAAAAAAAATCGTTTTTTGTTTGTAAAGTATTACAGGTGACAGTTATTTTTTTCAGTTTTTATTTATATATAATATCAAATTTAATTCAAATTGTAGCGTTAATGAATTGTAAGATATTTTGGATTAGTTGCTTTGATAAAAAAACCACCCACTCAACTTTTAAAAAAATCTTTTTTGCATAGTTCTGTATTATTATCTGTGTAACAAAATTTATTTGAAGTCGAAAAAAGCTTCCCTAACATACAGACATCTCTCATGAAATATTTTATTTGGTTTTAGGGACCTTGAAATGTCGAGAAATGTAAACATTTTCTATTCGACAAATCGGACCGATTACAAGATTCCTATTCCTATGGGAATTTTATAATTGACTTGTTATACAAAAGACCATTTGAAAATTTTAGTTTGCATACCAATGGAATATTATGTGTGAGGCATATGAAATGTATTACATTTAATTTTAAAATAATTAATCAATTTAAGGCTTTAGTAACATAATTTATATTAAATTTTAAATAGACGTTTTTTTTTAATAATGCATCAAAGCCTTACACTTTTAATCATCGCCTTGAACTTGAGGGAATAAAACCAAAACACCTATGCACTAGGTACGATAAAAAGAGGCTGGGATGCGACCCACACTGATAACTTCCCATCCCGTCTGTCGATTTGTCTTGCTTAAAAATTTGTTTGTATGTACTCGTATCAATTTTTACCAAATTTGAGTTTTATTTTTGTAGATTTTATGTTTTATGAAAAAACTTGACTGTTGGCTTTTTATATACAAATAACTGAATATCGAAAACTATATTTTCTGTGAAATAAGTTTGAAGCCAATATTTTTAATTTTTCAAAAGATATTTGAATCGAAAGTAAAATTTTACCAATTTTTAGTATTGTTTTTTTTTTAGAGTTTTATTTTTTGTAAAAAACTGTCAATTCGATTTTTTTTAAAATTTTACCGAATTTGAAAACAATATTTCTTATAAGATAAAATTAGTTTGAAGAAAATGTTTCAAATTTTTGAAAAGATATTTGAGTCGAAAATCAATTTTTACCAACTTTTATACATTTTTTTCAGGTTTTTATTTTTTGTAAAAAAACTGTTAATTCAATTTTTCTCAAAATGTTTCAGAATGTTGAAAGCAATATTTCTTATAAAATAAAAGCCTAAATTTCAAGTTTTTGAAAAGATATTTGAATCGATATTCAATTTTTACCAACTTTGAGTAATGTTTTTTTTAGATTTTTATTTTTTATAAAAAAACTGTCAATTTGATTTTTCTCAAAATTTTATTAGATTGTTTTTTTTTTCAGTTTTTTTTATTTATAAAAAAACCGTTACATGGATTTTTTTCAAAAAATATACTTCTTTGATATCACGTTACAATATATTATATAAACTTTAATTCAAGTCTCTAGCGTTTTTGGTTCGTAAGATATTTAGGGTTAACCAAAATGTTCACCTTTTTTTCAAACTACTATGGTAAAAAAGCACCCACGCAATTTTCTTGAGAGCTCTTTCTGCATCTTTCTGCCTTATTTTCTGTATAACAAAATTTATTTGAAATCGATATCTCTTCTGGTTCTTGAGCTATGCGGGAAGAAAAAACGTCGCGAACGTACGGACGTACGGACGTACGAACGTACGTACACACGCACGCACAAACATCTTTCTAAAAATCTTTTATTTCTACTCTAGGGACCTTGAAACGTCTAGAAATTTCAAAATTTTCAATTTTATGGGAAGTTAATAACATATATAAGCTTGCAATTGGCAGTGACTTTTCTTAGAATATTTCGTTTAGGTAAGGAGGTGAAAATTCATTATAAATGTATCTTCTATCTTG
The DNA here is from genome assembly GCF_945859685.1 of Eupeodes corollae. Taxonomy (NCBI): domain Eukaryota; kingdom Metazoa; phylum Arthropoda; class Insecta; order Diptera; family Syrphidae; genus Eupeodes; species Eupeodes corollae. The sequence continues at coordinate 288,374,692 of NC_079147.1, forward strand.
ACTTAGTTTGGGTACCAATCTTCTGATATTAAATGGAAGAATTTTTGACAACACTCAACAGCTAAAACTAAAAATACTCCATTTACCAAGACCGGAATCTGTCGTATGTTTCACTCTCCAAAACCTAATTGTTACCATTGTTGTTTTTCTAATTTTGACAATTAGTCCAAAAAAAAATGTAAAAACAAACAAAAAAAAAAAACGATGCCGTTGGGTAGGGCACTTTGCAAAGCAAAAACAAAATGGAGGTTAAAAAGTTTTATTTAGGTTTTTCTTTTTACTTTTTTCCATGAAAAAGTCAGTTTTAAGCTTTAATTTTGCAGTCAATTTGTTGATAGCGAACCAATGTACATTTTTGTCTTGAAAAAAGCATGTTCAACATCAGTTTATTATAATTGATTCACTATTTTAGAGTAATCACTACGAAATTCGAATATAACCTCGAATTACTGTATCAAAGATGCATTCGAAGAACCATCAAGTTAAGAGTGCAAGCGCAATTATTTTATTGAATTCTTATAAATTTTCTTCAATGAACGGCCCAAATATTTTTTTTTCAAGTTATTAAATCTGTATCAATTTAACTAATCCAAGTTTATTTATAGTTTGTTTTTAATGAATTAAGCTTGCAATTTTTTTTCAATTCCATTTTGATTAATTAATATTAAATTTAAAAAAGAAAATTATAATCAAAAAAAAAAAACTATGCATCAAAATATCAATGTTTTAAAAAACTTATCAGAACGATTATAGCGAACCTATTGAATAAATGCCGAGCAAGTAAAATGAAAATTTTGACATATATTACAAAATGAAAACGTCTTAAAACCGTTCTGAATTCACCGTTCACAACTTATTTAACAGATCAAGTAATCGACATTAATGTTTATTGTTGACGTACAGACGTTTTTTTTTAGTGAATTCCCACAGTTTAACGCAAAATATAATTTTCATTCATTCCTTAAAAATGTTTAGTTGCCAAAGTTCAAGTTTACTTATTATTGTTTGAAGGTATGTTTAATAAAAAATAAATAAAGTTACTTTAATCTATTTATTGCACTCATTAAGTTGGTATTATTTGTAACCAGATTGCCTATTTCTATTCCTTAAAGATGCTTTACACAAAGAAATTTATTTTTAAAACATGGTTCCCCTTAAATTTGTATTCCAAAATCTAAAAAGAAATTTTCAGGAATACTTCTGCAACAAACAAAACTAAAATTTGGTCTTGCAATTATCGAACTGCTTAAGTGATGAAATACTAAAAAACTTGAAGAATCTGAAATAGCTGAAGTTGGCAATGGAACTTCACAAGTATGTTTCTCGTAGCATTGTCTGTACAAACAAAATTCAGAGACACCCGCCTATTGTTTCCACCTGAACTTTTAACCATTTCAAGACCATGTCAGCACTTCAGATTCTGTTGGTTCGGATTGTTTCGATTTTGAACGAAGGCCAAAATAAAGCATTTTAGATGTGCCAGAGGACTAAAATGAAGCATGTTGATGGGCCGGAACACTAAATATGAGAATGTGTTTGTTGAAATGTCAGCCTGAGATTTCCATCTTGTTAAATGGAGTACGAACCGTCTTGTAATTGTTGAACAATTTTGACTTAGGCCACCCGTTTTTTATCTACTTTGATGCTAGGGAAAGGAAGCTTCTTTTCCAACCAATTATCCTGTGGCTACCTTCTTGTAAGGGTACCACGAGCATATATTGTCCTGTGAGGCCGAACACAGCCACCTTTTATCTTCTGGTTTGCTTCCAGTTCCACGATTTTAAGTAAGCCATGTTTGTTTCTCCGTCTACTTCTTTTAACGTACGACGGAGAAGTCTTTAGCTGCCCGATTTTTCTCTAGTTTGCTGCTAGAGATAGTTAACGCAATCTAAACCGATTACCTCGTGGTTTTATTGTCTAAGAAAAAGCGTCGTGGAAATTCTAAACCCAGGTGTTAGGAAAAATTGACAAGTCAAAAAAGAATCACAATATTTTTTTTTTTAATGTTACCTATATCCTATTTTCCAATTTTTATAATTAAATATTTATCGAATTAACCTACTTTGTTAGATTGACAATATTATAGTAAAAAAAAAGGTTACACAAATTGAATTTTAATTCTGAGAATAAAGTCATTTTTAGTTTTCAATGAATTTCCTAATTTTATTTAAATATTTCTTAAAATTTATATTAAAAACAAAGTATTTAATTTCTAAAACATTTATTCCAAAAGATTTTAGTCGATTAAGTGTAAAAGTCCAATTATTAGAAATATGATTAAGATTTTATGATTTTCCAAGATCATGGTTTAAATTTCTTTTTACAATTATTTCTGCAGTAAACGATTCAAAATGCTTGTCTCTTTTCTAAAAACTGAATTTTAAGAATTCAATATTATTTGATTTTGTTCACTTACTGTTATACCTGGAAAAAAATAATTTATTTTGAGTCCAGCTAACCTATGCAATTTCGAATCTTAATATCGATTTATGGAATGTTGATTATCTGTATATCCTTTAGATTCTTTGTAATCTGATATTCTGGTTACTTACTAATGCCTCTGCAGGATATCAAACAATCTTAAAAGGAAATAACACAGAAATGAGTACTCAAAAATGTTTTCAAGTGATTTAAGGACATTCATACGAATTCATAAAGGGCTATATGTGACAAAAGGTTATGGGTGCATTAATGAAACTGCTAAGAAACGAACATGATTTCTCTATACTAAGCTGAATAGAGGATTCCAATAAAACATGACCTTACACAAATATCCTCCTTTTTACTTAGAACAATGAAAAGATACACATGAAATTTAAATCCTCCTTCCCTCTAAAGTACTCACTATATAAATCCTCAAAAAATCCTTAAATTTTGGTATTCTTCCATAGATATCCTTCTGCATCAGATAGAAAGGAATAAGAAGATCCCATCATCATCATCATCATATTATCATCGGATATGGCTCTCTATAGTACTTGAATCGATATAAATTTTCCCATAGGTTTATAAAATTTACTCCCTATCATTTCCTTAGAAAAATAATGTAAATCCTCATTCAAACATTTCGTTTGAATCTAAAGCCAGCACCGCTTCCACCATATACCATCACCTGCCATCTATCAAAACATTGAAGGAGTTTCTCAGCTCTTTTTTCGTCGTTATTTCGAGGGCTGATTTACTACCTCGTCGTCATCGGTTGTCGGTCGTCAATGCTGTTACCGTTACCATTCAGAAAATATTCGGCATAGGTAAGGTAGTTCGTTCTCGATATAGAAAGGTACATATATAGAAAAATATTCAAATACAAATTTGCAATTTAAAATGAAATTCATGAGTTTTGTTCTTTAAGCTATTCATACTATCACTCACTTTCTCAGTTCTAGCACTTTTCCCAACTTCTCGTCTCATCCTCTCCAGGACCACAATCATCCAACTTCCGTATCGAATAATGGTTTTTCAATAAAATAATTTTCAGAAATGTTGAATACTGTTGGCTGTGGGGCAAAGGGGTGGTGGTTGGTGGGTATTGGGAGGACCTTGCCCCTACCATCAATGCTAATGATTATCATCAGCATAATATAACATTCTTCCTTCTGACTATTTCTCTTTCTATCGGTTTTTCCTCTTCTCCTATGATTGTGAGTTTGTTCAGGACGAAAGGACGAAAGAGCGAGAACTACGACAGAAGACACGAGACACGACAAGAAGACGAAGCCAGAAGGAAGCATCATCATCATTATATATCGAATATATCCTGGCGATGATGTTGGTAGACTTTTTACATAAATATCCTTCCTATGTGCTGTGCAGGAGGCTTCTGAATTTGAAGTAGCTACATAAATTTTTCTATGAATTTTATCTTCTTCTTCGATTTTATCTGATGGCAATGAATATTTCAATTCAAATAATGAGTGGGAAATGGTGCTCTTGATAAAGTTTATTTCTTTGGTTTCTTTTTGTGGTAATGTTTGTTGCTATTTTATTGGCAGTAGATCAAAAAACTAGCCATTGCCACACATCTGGTTCCTTAATGAGAAGTACCTCTCTTGTTGTGGTGCTTTTTTTTTTTTGGAATTTTTCCATTTTTCCTTAAGTTGCTCTCCTTTTTTTTGAGAGAGCTGTTGTTGTTCTCGTATAACAACCATTTTGGGAGGAAGTCCTTTTTCCAGGATGCGAATTACTGATAAGGTTTGTTTTTTTTCTTCTATTTTTCGTCTCATTTATGTATGTGACTACAGGAGCTGAAACAGGGATGCTCTTGCAACAGTAAGTTGGCAAATTTATATAATTACCAGGGTTGCTTTTAGAATGTGGGTAGATATATAGGGTGACCAGAGGTGGATTCCATCTAAAGATTCTGAACAAAATAATTTCAACAAATTCAATACAGAGTCATTCATTTTTGGTTTCGAAAGAAAAGCTCAATAAACACATTTTAAAGTTTAGGCTTTGACATTAAGTTTAAAGAACAATTTGTGGACAAAAAGTAAAAGTCGATTGTGTCATAGAAGGTTACAGCTCCACAAACCAATACAACTATGATGTCTTTATGAAATATGCTCATCCTTTCTTAGATCATGGAAATACAAGTTGTAACCAGCGGGTTGTCAATGTTAAACTTTTTTCAACCGAAAACCACAACGAAAACTCGTTTACATTCACTGATTCATATTTTGAATGCTACAAACTTCTGAAAAATAGATCTGACGTAAACTTGAGATTTGTTTACTTTAAAATCGGAATTCCTGCTGAATTTATAAAATCCGTTTTCAATACATGTTTATAGTCTAACGGAATAAAGCTTCGTAAATTCGTAAATTTAAAAAAATACGTATCGTCGATGGAGAAATAAAGAATCCAAATGTTTCTACATCCAATTCTGATTGCCTGAAAATGTATTATCACAATTCCAGTGGAATTCGTACAAAAATCCCTGAACTTTACCTTGCTACCAGTAATGTCGACTACGATGTTCTATTATTGTTGAATCTTGGCTTTTGAGTGGAATTTCTGATTCTGCAATTTTAGACGTTAACTCTTATATGGTCTTCTCTATCGCTGTGTTACTGCTGGAGATCGTGAAGGTTGTCTACTTGTTGCCGTTTGCTCAAACACTTAATGTGAATCAATTTCACTACCTATAACCGATATTTAACTAGTTTGTGTTTCCATCAGTCTTTAACCTGGTATTTTAACGTACGTCATCGTAAGTTATATATCGCCAAGAAGCAATATTGAACTTTATGAAAACATCTTGCTAACATTGATTTTGTTAATAATTTTAACAATAATTTGCATACAATATTTATTATTGGTGATTTCTATCCTATATAAATTGGTCATATTTTTTAAATGAAAATATGCTTATCTGAATTAAATTTAATTGATCATTTATTTGCATCAATTTTAATTTAGATAAAATTCTTGATTTAGTTTTTACATCAGAAGAAGAATTGAAAGTTTCAATCACAGATACTGTTCCGTATAGTTTGTTAAATTCCTCATAGGACAAAAAGAATATCTCAAAACCTCCGTGGTATAACAAAAGGCTGACTAATTTAAAAAATGTCAAACACTTTAGATGACCACCATAAATTTTTAAACTTCGTAAAGAGTTTATGGTTCTCAGCAAATTATTGCACATGAATTATATTTCGAGTATTGAGCTTGATTTGAAAAGTGATCCAAAACGATTCTGGAGTTTTATTAATTATAAAAGGTAATCAATTGGCATTCCTACTACGATACATTTTAGAGGATCTTTTTGCTCAATTTTTTGAATCAGTTTTCTTAGCTTCACAAGGAAACTTGGTTTTTCTTTCAGATATCACCCCTAAAGTAGATATTGGCTCAATAAACTTAGAATTCTCTGATTCATTAAATGGTCTTCAGAATCTTAAATCCAATTACATTCCTGGTGTCGATGTTGTAAGCATTCCTTCTCTTGTCTTAAAAAAAATGCTCTAGGTCCATTGCAAATAATATTCAACTTATCTTTATCGTCTGAAATATTTTTGGACGAATGGAAATCTTCTTCTTTGATTACAATTTATAAGTCTGGTTCGAAAAATAATGTTGAAAATCACAGAAGCATTTGTAAGCTGTCCACAATTCCCAAATTACTCGAAAGTTTAGTAAAGACCAAACTGGATTTTTTCGTAAAGTAACATGTAAGTAATGCCCAGCATGGGTTTATTTCGGGTAGATCAACTATAACTAATCTCGCATGTTTTTTTCGTTATTAATTGTATAGAAAGTCAAAGTCAAGTAGACGCTATCTACACGGATTTTAGTAAGGCATTTGGCATTTCTGTATGCCACAACATACTGGTTCGTAAGCTTCATGACTTTGGGATGTACTCTAATCTCCTTCAGTGGATTTCATCTTTTTTAACTGATAGGGTACAATAAGTAAAACTTTGCAATCAACTTCGAGATCCATTAACTGTACCTCAGGAGTTTACCAAGGCAGTCATCTTGGCCCACTTTTATTTATAATCCTTATCGATGATATTTGCAATAACATAAAGTTCAGCCAATGTCTCATATATGCTGATGATTTTAAAGGAAACTCGCAACTTATAAGTTTGCGTATTCTCTTGATCGTATCCCTCTTCAGAGAACTGCTAAAGTAAAGGATTTGGGTGAATCCTTTGATTCCAAGATTACATTTGTTCCGCACATGGATGCTATTGTCGCTAAAGCCAACTCTATGATTGGTTTCATTAAAAGAAACTCAACTGACTTTTTGGATCCCTATAAGCTTACATCTTTACATACTCGTAACTATACTCGTAAGATCATTACTGGAGTATGCTGTTGTCATATGGAATCCTTTCCAACAAACGTTTTCGGATAGAATTCAGAAAGTTTAGAATCATTTCACAAAATTTGTGTTTTTTAAAATGCGCTGGAATTTTTGTCTAGAATTTTTTAGAAAATTCCAGTAAATTGTTTAAATTAACATTGAATCAACTCGTGAAAATTATTATTCTATTTTTGGACAAAATTATCAACGATATTTCTGGAAAGAAAACGAATTCCAACGCAATAGGAACTATTGTTGCAGACGATATTTCACTACGCGATTAAAATGTAGTTCAAACAAATTCAATGAATATTTTACAGAAATATCTGAAAAATTGAAGCAGTCTTTTGATTTGTATGTTGATTGCAACGCAGTTTAGATTGCGAATATTTACAACCAAACAGCTTTGCTTTCCATGCTATTTGCTCTTTTGAAAGTTATAAAATGTGAGAGAGATGATCCCTTTTACAAAAAAATAATATAGAAAAAATATGTCTAGCTACAGACCTATTTCTCTTCTTCCCACCTACTCAATAATTTTCGTAAAATTAATGAAAAAAAGAATTACTTCTTTCCTAGATAAAAATTGTTTTTTTTTTTAGCGAAAATCAATTTGGATTTCGGTCTGGAAAGTCAAACGAAGATGCAATTCTTCGACTTTGCAGTCAACTCTATATGGCAGCTTGAATCATAATAAACCGACTATGGCTCTTATTGATATAACTAAAGCCTTTGACATGGTTGATAATGATTTACTGCTACGTAAATTATATAAGGATCTAGAGAAGTTATTTTTCAATGGCTGAAGTCACAATCAAAATAAAGAGTTCAAAAAGTATAGTAGTTAAAGCTGTAATAAGTGAAGCTCGAAACATAAAATATGGAGTACCTAAGGGCTCCTTACTCGGCCCCTTATTGTTTCTAGTTTATATTAACTCTCTCTTTAGGTTGCAGTTAAATGGCCTTCCTACGGCTTTTGAACATAATGTAACAAAATTCTAAGAACTTGGTTCTCGGTTCATAAGTTAATCCTTAGTGAAAAAACCAAAATAATGTCATTCAAAACTTCAAGTCATCAGATTTGCAGTTACAATTTTATATTTCATGGGTCGAATTGTATACAATTCACCTTTCCTTTACATTATTGTGGTAGACCTAGTTTTAATGCAGCTGGTTCTTGTTCCGAAATTGATTGTTTCAAAATTGATTCAGTGTACAGTATTAAATACCTAGATAGGTTAGGTAAGGTTAAAGTGGCTGTCCATGATGGAAACGAACAAACTTAGGCCAGTTTGATGGCCCATAACTGGAAAGATCATATTTTCAATATAAAAAATTAATTAATGCTTATTACTAGAAAAATGTAAAAACCATTCTGCTCAAAAAGAATACAGTATGGTTTATCTGGCTGGGATGGTTCATATGCTAGTACTTTAAGACCCTTGTTAGTTGCTCAAAAACATCTAATTGGAATAATTTGGAACACAAATCTATTAAGAGAAAGTTGGCGATCATTCAAGGATTTGGGAATTCTTCCTTTGAGACATCTTTACATTTTTAAAGCACTGAAAGAATTTTTCAATCAAAGTGGTAACATTCCAAGTACTTTTTCTTAAAAAAGTTTAAGACTGGCTTTTCACAATTGATTTAAATTGTATTGATAATTATTGTTAAAGAAACTTTGATGTGCAAAAACTGAGTATTTACTTTTTATTATATTTCTTTTTCTCTTAATTTATATGAATATGTTCTAATTCTAATCATTTGGCTTAAACAATTTAGTGTTATTGCAGCACTGATTGCCATCCAATATAAGTTTTAATTTATGTAAATTTAAATTCGCTATGTATCATTCACTACTAGCTTTAAGGCTAAAGGATGGTAACTATTATTTATTCTTTATTTTTTGTACAAGTTTTATTAACTAGTTGTAAAATAAAAATTAATGGATAAAATGTATTTCTAGTTCTTATTCTCAATTGTGTGACACGAAATCTTGCACCGTTACATAACTGAGGGCCATCTGAATTTCTCTGAAGCATTTCTGCCACATATATTTTCAACTGGATCCTTTGTGAGGGCACTCCAGACATTGACAGCTGAAGTAAGTTAAGAAACTTTACTGGGTATCAAGTGCTTTGCTACTCCTTCATATCTTCTGCCACTTCATTCAAAAATTTTTAATTTATTTTCAAAAAAACATCATTTCTTGATGCCCATTGACAGATAAATTGATCGTCATGTATGTTATTTTGTAAATGAGAGTAAACACTTTTAATACGAGTAAGTTCACAATTAGTATGTACTAAATTAAACAAATCTTTGTCTGTGTCTCATAGCCCTCGGGATCGGTTTTTAACCTTCCATCTCCTATTTTGAATACTGTCAGGATAGTTGTGATGAATTGTTATTATATGTATTAGAAACACATAATGATACGCAACGATGATAGATCCAACAGCAGTCAGCACCTAATGATGTGCTACTATTTTATGTTCTAAGAAAAGAAATGTATTGAATATCTTAATGTAAGTGTTACCGATGGTTATGCTCGATTGAGCTGTGAATGAGATATTTTTGAGATATTAAAAAGCAGCTTAAAACACTCTCCAGCTTTGTAACTATATCCAAGCAAAAACTCATGTCATAATATTGCACCGTTCCGACGTAAATGGCTGACAAACAAACAAACAAACAAACAAACAAGCAAACAAACTGACTATCCCATTTATAAAATTAGTATAGATTGATTTAAGGGAAGTTCAAAAAAAAGAAGTATTTGTTTTCTTTATGCAAAAAAATATGTGACTTTCATGAAGTATTGAAACAACATTATAGAAGTTGTAAACAAGATATCACAATATTCCAGCAAAAAGTTGGTCACCTTATAAGAATAGGAGGAGATGAAGATATTCGTTTTTCTATGCAGCGAGCAATCAATTTGGGTTATTATTAGGTTTTTTTTTTGTATTCCTACAAGGTCCTTTGATGTTTCAAATTGCTGCAACTACAGCTAGGGCAAGTATAGGTTTCATGTCAAAACAGAGTTTTCTCTAAATTTGAAAAAAATATTCTTAACTTTAAATCGTTTCTTCAACAAATTGTTTATCTATGCATCAATGCGTTGAAATTTATAGCGATGTTAAGTCTTGATACATATATTTTTGATGAATGTAAGATTGTCCTTTAATGATGTGTTTCTTTTATTTCTAAAATTCACTATTTTTTGGGGGTAACTTAAACAAATTTAGTGAAATTGGGAGCAATTACAAAAATCTTTCAATTTGATCGTTTGGACAATATGCACAAAGGCAAAGCTTTGAGAATTTGACTTATTGTTGAGCGCTGCCAAACAAAATTTTTCTTAGTCAGTTGTTTTGAGATTTATAAAAAGTCTGTTTCTTGATTTTTATATTCATATCGTCTTGCTTTTTAATGCTTGCTAATTATTTTCGAAATTGCTTTGGTCTAAAATATACCCATTGAATTTCTTTGAAAGCCATTTCTACACATCTTGACGGTATATTCCTTAAATCAATATCTTTTGTAGTTTTTTATCACAGGTATCCCAGGCACGGTGATCTCCTGAGAAACGTTGGGCTTAGATTTTAGGGACCTTGATAAATTTCAATGTATTCAATAACTTTTATATTTATATTTATACTTTTTTTAAAATAATCAAAACAAAAGTCAAAACAATTTTTCGGTTCTTCCCTTTTCAGTTTTTATCTCATTAAATTACTGAGCCATTACCTCAACTATATCTGCAATATTTAGCTCTGAGCTTTGAAGTTTGAACCTTGAATAAGAGCAAGTTTGTGTGATTCAGTCGTGCATTTTATTTTATAGGTACGTTTCTAAGGATTCTTTTTTGCATAGTTTTGTTTCCTTTTGCCAACAAGATAGATTGAACTTTTCTACAACTTATGTATGAAAAGACTTCAAGGCTATACATTCATACAGTTTTCCTTTAAGTATCTACCTATAGCAATATTAGATATGCAGTAATTTGATGCCTTTAGGCCTCATGTCTTTACTGCTATCGATTGAGAGTTGAGTTCATCTTTGTTATTTAAGGTTTATTCTTCGCTTCCTAAAAAAAGCCGCAGTAATAAAACTAAATTTGAAGAAAAGTTGTAGGAGCTTTCGGTAAAAATATAAAAATAAAAATAATTCTCAAAAAGAGAAAAGAATTTCGATTTGGCTGAATACGATGAACTTTACAGTCCATTGAGTTATTTGTTTTGGTTATGGTACCTTAAATAAATTAAAAATGAAGAATATCTTTGAAAAATCATGAACGTCATGTTTTTCTCTCGTTTACGTGGGTTGATATTTGTTCTTATTCGAAAAACTAGGTAAGTCCTATTCCTGTCCTAAACAGGAATGGGTCAGATTAAATCGACTTATGCTTTCTAACCCCGGAAAGAAGCAGAAGAAGAAAAACCTTACAAAATTGGTTAATGGTTGACGGAATATATTCTCGGAACAGACTCTTTCATAAGAAGACTTTCATTTAAACGTTAGGAAAAGATTTTCTAAGAATTTTGTGTTTTCTTTTGCATTCAATACTCAAATATAGAATTTGAGTGGGAAGATATACAAAATATTGTTAAATTTCTTAGAATCTCGTAAACAATGCGGTAGAAATTCTTTGACATGATTTTGAAAGGAATTCTTATGCAAAACAAAATTTGATGATTTTCAAAAAAATTGATAAACGGTTTTGTTTGGAAGATAATCGTGAATTTAAGAAAAATGAATATTGCTTAAAGTTTAAGAATGACAATTATTTAATCATCAAATAAACTTTTCAGTTATTTGTCATAGGAATAAATTTAAGGTTTATTTGAAGAATAAAAATGTATGTACAAAATATTGTTAAGTTTGAAAATTAATACTACGAACGAGTATAAAGAAGAGTCTCAGGAGCAGCTCTTACTTATAACCTTTCTTTGGTGTTGTTAAAAACTAATGTCTGATAATTTTTTATTATTGAAGAACTTTCCAAATTATCAAATCAATAATTCAGGTTTAAGCTATTTTTTGTTCAAAATTTAATCAAATTGTAATTTTCCGATGAAAAGAAATGACCTTAATTCGAATCTAACTCCCAAATCACTCTATAACAACAGGTTTTTGAGTTAATATTTTAGGATCTTAAAAAATATTCATATTCAAAACATTAGTATCGACATAGTTTTCAAAAAATCTTTAAATTTGTTAGTTTTTACCCTTTTTCGCATAAATAATTTTTGCTAACTTCCCACTATAAGAAGTTATTGTAATCAATGGGTCCTATTTTTCAAATTGACTATTTTGAAATTTCTTGACCGTTGCCAGAATAGAAATATTAAAGATTTTTTGAAAGTTGGCTAATCTGCTTTATTTATTGCATACAAAAATGTATTAGAAGTCGATAACTCCAATGGGTCTTGAGATATCAACGAAGAAAAAAGCTCTCCGAACTTACGTGCACACGTACGTGCAGACATCTCTCTAAAAACCTTTTATTTAGATTCTAGGGACCTTCAATCGGATCAAGAAATGCTTTACAAAATTGGTAAAAAATTGAAAGAAATCCTAATTGTATTATTATTTATAGGAAATAAAAACTTTCAAAAAAAGCTACTAAAATTGATACAAATTGGTATTCGACTAAAAATATTTGTAACCAAAAGAGTTCTAGAAATAAACTCATTTTTTAGTTTTGATTCGTAACGTTTTTGAAAAATTGTATGGTCAACATTTTGTTAGGTTAGGTTTAAGTGGCTGCGGATTCATAATCCACACACTTAGGCCAAAAGAAGAGGCTCACAATGGACCACATAAATCTAGAGAATTACTTCCCACAACCATTTTGAGCCTTTTAAAATTCGAAGGAGATATTTGATATCCTTTTTAGCTTGTTCACTGGGATTATCCTCTATTATGGAGCTAATATGGAGTCTGCTTTGAGATAACAAGTCTTTAGAGAGCTTTAGGTCCAGTGAAGGCCATATGAGTTTTGTGGCTGCGAAAGCTGTTTCTTTTAGCAGAAGTTTACATGCAGCTATCGGTATACCTATCTTCTCCCTTACAGGTGAAATAGGTATGACGGTTCTATTTTTAGCGAGTTCATCGGCTCTACAATTTCCTATGCTGTCTCTGTGGCCCCGAAACCAACAGAGGTGAATGTCAAATTGCTACGCCATCTTTATAAGAGACGATCGACAATCGAGGGCCGTTAGAGATTTGGTTGAGACATGTATGATGATATAGGCTAATAGGTCTTAGATCTTTAGGGTTGACATGCGAGAATTTGCCCGCCTTGAGAATAAAAACTACCTTTACTTCTCTCCATTGCTGAGGTATATAGACCAGATCTAGACAACTTTTAGAGATCATCTCAATGATGGGCAAAGTTATGTACATGGTTAGTTGTAGTTCGAAACTATTCAGAGCTCGTGTTAATTTTGGTTTTGTAACAAGACCTTGAAAAAAACTTAAATTAATACCCGACCCAGAACGGTGGGTGTCTAGTAGCAGGTTTAGCGTTTCTTCGCAAGAGTTAGTCCATGTACCATCCGAGTTTTTAACAACACAATAATTCTTGATGCCTCCGAGGATTCTTCTATTGAGCTACAGAAGATCTCCATGAGGATCTTTTGGCTAATCTCAGTTCTACACACATTTTGTTAAAAAACACGAAAACCTACAAAAACAACAACTTCAAATTTGTTCTTCTCACAAACAATGTTTCTTATTAGTATTTTGTTAACTTTTAGACTTCTACAATAGATTGAAGTTTACGGATGGTAAGTTTTAAGTGTGGGTCGCATTTCAGCTTATTTTTACATGAGACACGTAGGAACTAATTTAGAAACCGAGATTTTAATCAAAAATCGAGAAAGCGATAAGTCGATTGTTTTGGCCCCTACAGCCCAAAGCTTGACTTCCAGACATAGGCATTTTTTTTAAGACTAAAAATAACAGTAGAACCTATACAAATTTTTTGTTCAAAAATCGAAAATTTTAAATGATGTGTAGACCTACATGCCTTTGCAGTATTTTAAAACTTTAAATCAATTTATTTAGACATCAAGGACTAACCAGAAGTGTAGCAGTTTTAAAGGGGTTTATTCTTACTTAAACAATTAAGATTTATAGAGAAAAAATATTAGAAAAGGTAGACAAACCGCAACAACACCAGCTAAAAAACGGGTAGCTTTAAGATGTGCATAAGATTATTTTGATTCTGTTGCAATAATAAAACAAAAAAGAGGCTGGGATGCGAGCCACACTGATAACATCCCATCCCGTCTGTCGATTTGTCTTGCTTTAAAGTTTGTAGGTTTTAGTGTTGGGTTAAAAAAGTTGTTAGTTATTCTTAAAAAAATTTAAATTACCAACAATATTCTTCATATAAAGAAATAGTTTAGTTTGAAAATCTAGTTTTGTTAAATAGATTTTTAGTCGAAAACAAATTTTTACCAATTTTAGTAAATGCTTACACATTGGATGAATGAAATTAATTTGAGAGATATAAAGAACCGGACATCAATTTTTACCAAATTTGCGTACTACTTTTTGTAGATTTTATTTTTTTTTGTTTAGAACCGGACTGCTGGATTTATTAAAAGACTATTGAATATCGAAAACAATATTTTTTGTAATATAAAAAAAGTTTCAGGACCATATTTTTAATTTATAAAAAGCTATTTGAGTCGAAAGTAAATTTTTACCAAGTTTAATTAGTTCTTTTTTTGGGTTTTTATTTTTTGTAATAAAACTGTAATTCGATTTTTCTCAAAATTTTACTGAATGTTGACGAAAATATTTATTAAAAGATAGAAATAGCTTAAAGACAATATCTTGAAGTGTTGAAAAGATAATTGTTTCGAAAATCAGTTTTTACGAACTCTTTTAAGTTTTAATTTTTTGTAAAAAAAACTGTTAATTCGATTTTTCTTAAAATTTTTACCGATTGTTTAAACCAATATTTCTTATAGGATAAAATAAGTTTGAAGCTATAATCTCAAGTTTTTGAAAAAATATTTGAGTCGAAATTCAATTTTTACCAACTTTGAGTAATGTTTTTTAAAGTTTTTATTTTTTATAAAAAAAACTGTCAACTTGATTTTTATCAAAATTTTTTATCAAATTTTTGATGTTAAAAACTTTATTTTTCGGTGCAAACACTTGTTTTAGAGATAAAATCATTTTTTTCGTAAAATTTTCGAGGTGAAAATTTTTTTTCCAGTTTTTTTGTTTTACAAAGAAACGTTTGGTATCATGTGACAACATATTATGTAAAATTTAATTCAAGTCCTTAGCGTCACAAAATTTCTTTCTCTATCTTTCTGCCTTATTATCTGTTTAACAAAATTTATTTGAAGTCGATATCTCTTCTGGTTCTTGAGCTATAAACGACGAAAAAAACGTCACGAACGTTCGAACGTACGTACACGCACGCACATGCATCTTTCTAAGAATCGCTTTTTTTCGACTCTAGGGCCCTTGAAACGTCAAGAAATGTCAAAATTTTCAATTCAACCGTAAGCGCCAGTTGCTCACAGGTTTTAAGAGTTATTAAACATTTAAGCCATCAAACTTAAGAAAAAACTGAGCTACTTGACGAACAACGAAAATTTATGCGACTTAAGTTTTTCAATACTCAAATAAAAGAAGAAAAAGAGGAGTATCACGTCGTTTTTCAGACGAAAAACTTTTTAATTTCGATGGCCTTGATGGGTCCAACTTTTATTCTCACTGTTTGAAACAAAAGTTTTTTTTTTAAAGGTTTATTGTAGCCGTGAACAGGGCCGTGTTTCCCCTTTTGGGTGCGCTGGGCACTTGTTATGTAATAAAAGTATACAGAAAAAATCACAATACTATGAATTGATATTTATTCTCTTAATTTTTTTAAAATAAATACTTTTTTAATTTATTAAAAAGAAAAATAGTTATTGCATTTAAAACATAAAAAATAAAAAAAAAAAAAATATTTCATGTAAAAATTCAAAGATAAACAAAATTTAAATATCAGACAATTAAATAAGTTATTGAGAATTTAATTTAAACAACAATGTAATGAAACAACCTACATTTTTTCAAGTAAAGGAAAGGAATATTTATTACGGTTTTTTTTTTTTTTTTTATTTGAGATTAGCAAAATCATTGATCACATCTTCAAAATCGATGCCTCTGAGGATGTCGCTTTCGATTGACATCAGCGACAAACATGTCAATCTTTCTTGATTCATTGTAGTTCTGAGTTCGTTTTTGATTCTTTTTAACTTAGAGAAGGAACGTTCCCCACTGCAATTGGTCACCATCATACTAAAGAAAATTTTAAGTGCAATTTCAACATTTGGAAATTTGGAAACAATTGTATTAGTTTTTAAAAAATTATAAAGCTCTAGAATGGTGTCAGTTTTTTCATTTTCATCTCGACTAATTTTCAAGTAGTCTTTTAAATTCAGGCATTCAGCATGTAGTTCATCTCCGTTCACATCTTCGGTGTAAAATTTAGCAAAAGATTTGCAGTTCTCTGTTAAGTCTTCTGAATTCAGATTGTTTAATCGAAAAAAAGTCAAAACGTTGACCAATCTTCGTATACGAACCTAGTCGCTGTTTCAAATAAATGCTTAGTGTGTCGACAAGGGGAAGAAAAGTTTCGATTTTAAATCTTTATTTCCCAGTCAGAATTACTGAGGGCCCAGAGCCGGCAAAAAAGTCTATCTCTAGCTTCTACACCTCATCCTTTCAGAAAGGTCCTTATATTCCATTTTCAGGTTCTTTTGTCTTTCTGCTGAATCAAAGTTATCAAAATTGTCCCTGAGCCCAATTATAAATTCATCATTTACACTCAACAAATGTATTGCAACATCCAGGGTAATATTTTGTTTTGAATAAAGTACTTGTTTTATTAATTCTTTTCAATACAGAGGTCCAAAGTTCTGTAAGTATGGTAAACTCCATCTTGGACATTTTTTTGCAAAGACTAAATCTTCCTCTCTGGCCTCTCGTTCCTGTCCTAAATCGTTCACGATAGACATCAAAACATATTCAATTTCTTGTTTGAGAAAGACTTTTAAAATTTTTTTTTTGACACAAATCATCAGTCAACACACTCCATCGATGAGAAGATACCGAAAAAAAGTTATACAATTTTTGAATAATGCCAAAGAATTTGGATGCTTCTAAGAGACAGCCAGTGCATGCAGCATGTACTCCTACCAAGTTTAATGAGTGCCCTGCACAAGGTTTCAAAGAGGCGAATTTATATTTTTCTTTTATTGCTGCCTGCAGACCAGAAAACCTTCCTAACATATTTGCCGCGTTGTAGCAGCTTTGGTCTCTGCAATCTGTTATCGAAATGTCATGATCCTAAAAAACTTCAGTATGGTTTCCGCTAAATCGTCAGATCTATGTTCGGTTATTGGAAAAAAGTCCAAAAACCTTTCAACAAGCTCGTAATCTTTTACGAAACAAATAAAAAATGTTAGTTGATCAACATGAGACAGATCGAGTGTACTATCAACGCTAATTGAAAAATAGTTTTCCTTTTTGACTCCTTTTACAATAGTTTTCAAAACCTGTCTTCCCATGACATGAATAAATTCATTGCAGATATTTGCTGAAAGATAACACGCATGATCGCAAATATAGAAACACCATTATTATTATTTTTAGATACATTTAGTACCCTTTATATGTTTATATTTAAACACAGTGCGAGTGTTAGGAAAATAGGGAAGGATTTAAAAGGAGATACCGGTGCACATTGGTCTTAAAGTTCTGAACATCAAAATGGGAGGGAAAAACAGAGTTGGCCAAAGCATTCCACATTCTCGATGTGCGATTTAAGAAAGAATCTCTATACTTGACAGTACGCCCGAAATTGAGCTCAAGGGTAAACTGATGAGCATTCCTAGAAGTGCGAGTATTACGGCTGAATTGTTTAAGAGGTGGAATGCAACTGGCTAATTCGACAGAACATTGTTTGTAAAAATATCGATAAAACAACGAAAGGCATGAAACATTGCTGCGGTGTTCTAACGATGTAAATGTTTCGATTATAGTTCTGTCGCCTATCATTTTTAAAGCCCTTTTTTGAATTCTTTCCAAGAGATTTAAACTTGTTTTGGGGGCACCTGCCCAGATAGGCGAATTATATTCAATCTTTGGACGGATATAAGCTTTGTAGATTATAGCCAGATCAGAAGGGGTGACAAATTTCTTGCATCTTCGGAGAAATCCTAAGCACTTGGCAGCATTTTTGGAGATATCGAATATGTGATCATTCCATAAGAGGTGATCTGTGATATTCATACCGAGTACTGAAAGTTGATTAGTTTCCTGGATGCAAGTGCCGCTCATGGATAGCGGCATCGGGGGTCTGTTACGCTTTAACGACAGGAGACAGCATTGAGTTTTCGAAGTATTAAATTCTACACGGTTTTTGATTCCCCATTGGACAATGCTGTCAAGATCAGAATTTTATGAGCTTATCATACGCTGCCGTTTAAATTGCACATCCGAAGGAGAAGGATGTGAATCTAGAAACGAATATGAAAAGCTGAGGGTACTGTCGTCGGTGAAACTGTTTAATGGATTAGAAGTGACAGACAAAAGATCGTTTATGAATATAAGGAAAAGAGTCGGAGACAAAACGGAGCCCTGGGGTACACCACCATTTATTTTATGAATTTCAGACTTGTAACCATCCAATACAACTTGTATTGAACGGTTAGAAAGGTAATTTCTAATCCAACGAAGAAGAGATTCATCAATACCAAAAGCACGCATTTTCGATAAGAGAGCTTGGTACCAAACTCTATCAAATGCTTTTGAAATCAAGTGCAATAATCTTACTTTCTCCAAAACGATGTAAAGATTTGTTCCACTGTTCGGTGAGATGAACCATGAGATCACCTGTGGAAATATTCCTACGAAAGCCATACTGTTGGGAATTAAGAAGCTTCCGTTCTTCAAGATATTTCTTAAGCTGAAAATTAATCAGCGTTTCCATGACCTTAGAAAGAAGGGACGTAAGTGCAATTGGACGATAGTTTGAGGGAGAGGAGGATTCGCCTTTTTATGGAGAGGCTGGACAAATGCAGTTTTCCATCCACTAGGGAAGAGACCTGTAGAATACTACAGATGGAAAAGCTTACGCAGTGGTTTTGTCAGCGTTGAAAAACACCTCTTCAGAACAATAGGGGAATACTATCCGGGCCAGCGGATTTGTGTATGCCAAGGTCTTTCAGTACTTTTTCGACGGCACGAGTGCGAAAGAAGATTCGTCCCATAGAATCATTTACGCTCTCAAGAACAGGAGGACTCATGACACTATCCGATAGCGTCGAATTAACAGCAAAATGTGCTGCAGTCAAATTGGCTTTATCAATCGAGCTTACATAGGGAGTGTCATTGTGGACGAGCGTTGGAACCGATCATGACATGGTGTTTCGTACGTTTTTTACAAATGAGCAGAAATGTTTACTACTTTTGGGACATTGTAGTATTTTTTGAATTAATTTCTGATCATGCAAAAATTTGGTTCGTCGAATATGACCATTACAGGTTTTTCTAGCTTGTTTGAACTTATTCCCGTTTTCCTCAGTCGGGTTGGCTTTATAACAACGGAAACTTACATCTCTGAACCTAATAACCTCTTTACAGCTCGAATCAAATCATGACTTCCCTTTGTGTTTGATAGATTTCACCGTATTCGTGATAAAATTTCTCATTCCACAAAGAATTAAATTTGTTACCATTTCTGCGCTGGAATCCACGTCACTATCGAGGAAGCATAGTGACCAGTTAAAGTTCCTGAAGAATTCATTGAGACCATCCCAGTTGGCTTTCTCATATTGCCAAACGGTTTTCATAGGTGGTTTTTCTTTAACTGGGTTTTTTCGACATGAGAATTTTGCAGAAACGATACAATGGTCAATTTAGCAAAGAATCCTTAATTTATGGAAATAAAAGGCTGCATTATTCATACCGGAGCTTATATACTCATACGTTATGATTCAAAGTATAAGTGAAAGTAACAACTACTAAAACTTAATAGAAATATTTGGAAAGCGAGGTACATAGCAGTTGCAAGAATATTTGTGTGTATTTAGTTGAAGTGGAGTTTATATTCAAAATTGTAACAAACAATTAAATCTAAAACATATTATTCAAGACCTTAAAAGCATTTTATTCAAGTTTTCTCAAAACTGTATATAGGTTCAAATGAAGACACATACATAAGATTCTTAAATGACTTTAACTGTATTAAGAGGCATATTTTAAAAAGCTAATGTGAAAGAAGATTACTAAGTGGAGATTTCAGAATTCAGAAAAACCTAATCCTTGAATCTTTGCAATTTTTTGCAACGATTTTAGGCGAAAAATCTTATTTTCGTGACAGTGATTTCGTTAACAAATTATACAACTGTCTTTGGAAAACTCGAATGCCAGATAATAACAAAAAAAGTAAAGGACTTTCAAAAACAAATTCAATTGGTGATTTTTTACTACAGTAGTAAAAGAAAATTAAAATTTTGAAATTTTGTTTGATCTCAGCAATTAAAATATTGCTATTAACATTTTGTAATATGACAAATTAATATTTTTCATTGAATTGCATTTTTTAAAATAAAGTTTTTTAAAGAATAATTTAATTTTCAGAAAAAAATATTGTATTCAAAAAATTCAAACATATTTCATATTTTTATCGTAGTTCTTCGTCTAAACCATCATAAGTTATGAAACAGGATGAAATCCCTTTACGATATCCTTTCATTAGCAAAAGCTCAACAGCTAAAAACAGTATGAAGTCCATTTTCCCAATTTAGCATGACCAACAAAAATAAAATTATACAGACTGAGTGAGTTATACTTTATTTCCAACCCCCTCCCCTCTCCCAAAAAAAAGAAGAAAAGAAAAACAAAATGTACTTAACCTCATATTTTTAGTTTGTCTGTAGCATCTACACTACATAGCTCTATAAAACTTCCCTATAAAGCTTCACTCCATTCTATAAGCCAAATGGGATAATTACTACTGTTCAACATGGCTCGATGGCTATACACATAATTTCTATCTCTATATTTTATCTACAAGTAAAACGCATAAAATGTTTTCTTCCCACAGGATGCAGTCGAGCTGCAAAAATGGCTCAGTTAATTAAAATTTTGCAAAATATTGAAACATTTTATAAAACTGAATGAAAATATATACGAGGAAGGATAAATCGTTACTCAGATGATGCTTATGGGGTGAGGTTTTGAAGTAAAGTGAACTTTCTATAAATATATATAGAATACAACAACAAATGAAAAGTCTAAACAACTACGTTCTTCGTCGTCCTTATCGTCATCCTTGAAGTGAACGAACACAATGATGGCGATGACGACGATGATGGTGATGACGATGATGATGTTTCAGAAAATTATGCGGAAACCACAAAAACGACTGAAAACTCAATTTGCAAAATTGGGAATAAATAAAAATGCAATTTTCAAAAACACCCCCGCATAGCAAAGTTCCTTTGTGCAACCAATATCCTATACGCACACATACGAATCAGATTTTGGGAGGGAAGAAGAACAGGATCAGGATAATATTGGGTCTTTGGAAATTCCCTGAAAATGCTTTTGAAATCCAAACCCCTTCCAGACAATTTCTTTACAATTCATCGTCATCGTCGTCGTCGGTGTTGGCGTAGTCGTCGTTCGGTGTCGTTGTGCCAACTGTGTTGTGGTTCTCTGGTTGGGCTAAAATTTTGAAATTCATACTTTTTTGTTGTTGTAGTGTTTTTGCTTTTATATTTAGGAGGTCCTTTCCTTATAACCAGTAGTTTTAGCCAGAGAGTTTTACTATATACAAGAATTAAAAGAGTGGTCTTTGGAAGGAAAGTTCCATTTACCGAAATTCTATAACCACCGGGGCTAACGAAACGAACAAATGTGCATTGAACCGAATTGTAAGTGTGTGTTCTTCGGTTCTCATAAAGTCCATTTCCATTACACCAGGGACAGGGAGGACCCATTTGGGCTTAAAATATCCTGATTACACAGAAACTATACAGAACAATCTATATATATTTTCGGTATGTAATGGCTACAACTACACTGAAAGAAAAATCTATGGACTCAGCACAAACATTTATTTACTCATATCGCATTGATTTTTGCAAAAAATTCACTACATAATGGAAGTTCTACTAGCTACTGACTATTTCTTGTGATGAGTGTAAGTTTATGTAATCAGTATAGTTTTTTGTTAGCTGTTATGATAATTAAATCTTTCATGTAATCCTTACAAAAGTTTAAACAATGTTTATATTTATTATATTATGAATGAAAAATAGGAAATGTACTCACTATATAATTATTGAATAATTGTTTCGATTACATGCATCTATGTTCTCATTACATGATTTTTTTTCCTATTAATCATGTGACATTCTAAGTCACCGATTTTATATAAAATTCCATAATTTATTTATTTATTTTACGTTCTTGTACTCAACACATAATTTGATGCCGCAATCTCGGAATGTCTGCTCACATTTTTAATTGAATTACATACGTTATGGACTCAATAGGAGTCAGAAGGAGTTATTCCTAAATTTTGAGCCTATGTTTTTAATAAAATTAGGTAATCTACTGACTCAATACACGTTGAATGTACCCATTACATATTAAGCTAATTTTATTTAATGTTGAAGGCTTGTTCAAATATTGCGACAAAACTTATCTTCATGTGATTTTTTTTTCTTGGATGTAAGTTTAAAATAATATTAAGTGAATATATATGCTACTGTAATCAGTACATAATTATTTATTGAGTATATATTATCTGTTTTGGGTAAAAGCTGAAAAACTAGTACCGATTGAGTTGAAACATTTTATTTTAATACAAAATTTTATTTTAATTTGAAAGTTGTTGTATTCGGTTCGTAAATCGAAATGTAACCAGCGCAGGTAAATTTGTATCATTGAACAAAGTTTTCATTAGGTAGATAAATCAAAATATAACTACAGCACGTAGACTTAAATCATTGAAAGGAGGTTTCATTTGAAACATTTGAAATGTAACCATTACAGAAAACTTTAAACACTTTAGTAAGGTTTCATTTGGTGCATAAGTCGAAACGTAACTATCGCACGCAAGCTTTAATCATTGAAGAAAGGTTTCTTGGCAATCTGTTCCAGGATTCAGTAAAAAAAGTGTACACAGAAATGTCTGTATTGAGTCCTTACAATTTCCTTTCAGTGTAAAGAGTGGGTAATGGGTTTAGATGTGGCGGTGTGTGGTCTGGTTTTGCTGGCCGGCGTCGGTCGTCGTCGTCATAGTCATCGTCATCGTGTGTCGTGTCCTGTCCTGGATTCGAAGTTCCAAGTGGTTGTCACGTTGTCACAATCAACGGAAAGAGGCAATAACAAAAGTTAATACATGAGGATACTGTTATGTGGCCGAAACTAGGATGTTACAACGATTAATGGCAGAGTCTTGTTTATACTCTCACACACTCCGACCGAACCGAACTCCAAACCAAAACTGAACACAACACCATCCAACTGTACATCCACATCCAGATCCAAATACGAGAACATAAAGAGGACATATTCAATGAGGGGATATCCTTGTTACAATGGGACAATGAATGTCATGTTGTATAAATGGAACTATGATTAGGAGAAGTACCAACAAAAATAAAAACGAATAACACAAAAAGCTTGGTGAAGTTGTTGCGGTTGAAGAGTGTTTTAACTTAATTTCACAGTTAAAAAAAGGATCTATAGGTACATTTGAATGATTTAAGGACTTCCCGGAATCATATCTATCTGTGTGAGGTGTTGTATTTTTTTTTCCATCTTCATCTGTCCCTCTTTCGAGTCTCCTAAATACCACACACACCTTACTCATAGGGAGATTTAATTAAAAAAAATGTTACAGAGGGTACATCGTTATACGTTACAGAATAAAGAAGGTCTCTAGGGACATCGTTTTGGTGTATTTTCCTCTTCTTCCTTTTTTTTAATTAAAAAAAAACGTCCCGACTGAAATAGGTCAAGGACTTGAATCCTTTTGAGTTGGGTAAGGGAAAGAAATTATGTTTAGGTTAAATTTAATTCTAGAAAAGTCTAAATAAGGTTTTGTATCTAGTTTTGCGTGCTCGAACTTTCTTCCAGCATAGTTACACACATAAAGGTCCTGTTAAATATAGAATTTCTCACTTTTAATGTTTTCTAAAAAATGCCTGTTTTTATGTTCAAGGACATTTTCATTCAACCATAAAAGGTACAAACCATGCATACACATACGCATTAAGATTAATTAAAAATGATGTTACTTGTTACTGTACCTTGATACATACCTAAATATATGAAAAACAGGACACTAAGGATGATGGGTTTAAAGTGTCACATACCGAGTGATTTGATGGTATAAATGGAGGAAGTTACAGCTTACAGTTTACATCAGTCCTATCATCAGATGGGGTGTTTACTATATCATACCTTTTACTATTCTAAGTAGAAAGTAATTTAAGCCGTTTATTATAACGACTAAGTTCATAGAAATGTTAACAACACACACATCAGGAAACAAAACAAACAGCAACAACAACAAAAAGTAGTACATAACATAATAACTGAAACTAAATGGGTGGGTTTATGGCGTGATTAGTTTTCTAAGTACCGAGGAAGTTCATAGTAAAAAAGGTTAAACTTAACGGTTTAAGTAGAGGTAGAGTGTAGACAGTCTTGTTGTTAAAGTTTTCCCATTACAATTTGATTTAGAAACATGACAATGATTTTTTAATATATTTAATATTTTTGTATGTCTGTCAACATGGCTTTAAGACGAAAATAATTCAAAAACAAAGTTAATTGAGTTGTTAACTTTTTTGCACGCACAAACCTTAGGGCCTTAGATGTAATATTTACATATCAAGTTTTGCTTTAAGGGCTAATCTACAACACTGGGTGTAACGTGACGGTCATTTTTATCCACGAAAGACGTATAAGGTGTTGCATAACACACATTTTCTTGTTGATCACGATGTTTCAACAAAAATGCTTACTAAAAATGTTTATACAAAAACTTAAAGTTGATGTTACTGAGTAAAAATTTTTAATAAATTTTACTTTCTTCATTTATGAATTTTCACGATGGTGAACACATTGTTTAAACATTCAATATAAAGACCTTGATTTAAAAGTGAAATCACAGTTAAAGTTAAAAAAATACAAAAGCTTAATGTTTTTGGTTGCATAAGCAACTAACAGCAACACGAAATGTTTCTATCAGTTTCGAAAAATTAAGAATATTGTTGATTGCAAATGTAAACTCAAATCCATTGTTTGGAATTACATAGATGGATTTAATATGTTACGTCGCAATTGAAGCACTGCTTAATGCATTGACGGGAATGGCGCCCATAAAGTTCGTTTCAGCGTGAAATATGTTCAGCGAGATTCAAAATCAACGCATGCTTTACTCTGATTGATAAGCATGTTCCCTGAAGCAGAAATTAGTAACTAAGGTGAATTGCAGCTTTTTCTAGATATTGTGCTTCTTATTTGACTAGAAGTGGAAATATTTGACGAAAGGCAGTTACATAGGTCGCTTGCATAATTCAGATAATTTATAAGTCAGCAAGCGGTAGTAAGAATGAATCTTAGGTAAATCTAGTGTAAAAACATTCTAAGAGCTGATGAAGTGGTCAAGTCATTAAATTATATACATTTGTCACGTCCCAACTACAAATGTTAGCTTTAACTCTGAACGCTACTCATTTGTAATAACCTGAACGCAAATCATTTTGAAAATCTAGGCTGTCAAAATAATATATCCAAGATGGCACTTCCGATTTTCTTCTCGTGACACACAGTCCAACTCTTATTGTGCTCTTATAATTTCTGAATAGTAATAAATAAGTTAATCTTAAAAAAATAGTTTAATCAATATATAATTTAACTAAATAAATTTATAAGATAAAACTACTTGTTTGGGTTCTTACTTATGTGGCGACGAGGATGGGATCGCTTGGAAATAATTAATAAACGTAGTATGTCTGAAACTATGAAAAAAACTAAAAAGTCAAGCGATCCAACGGAACCCATCGTAAAACAAGAAAACGAAAATCAAACCACGAATAATTCTAATATTACAAATACTTCAATTACGGTCGGTATGCAGAACCGTTGTTGTTGGACACGTGGAAGTTTTCGATGTCACAAAACAGAGCTCCTGGGGATCATACAAGCGGCGTTTGGACATCTTTATGGAGGCAAACAAAATTACAGAGGTCAATCGTAAGCGAGCTACGTTATTAACACTTTGTGGAGCAGCTTTATTCGACCTTTTAAAGTCTTAAGTTTCGCAAAATAAGGTAACAGATCTTGACTATGATTCGCTTTGCAAAACACTTTCTGACCATTTCTCACCTCCACCTTCGGAGATCGCTTCTTTCTTTAAATTCTTCAAAAGAGACCAGCTTCCAGATGAAAAAATCGTAGATTACATTGCTGACCTTCGGAGACTGGCAAGTCATTAGCTCAGGAAAAGCCAGTCGCAGCGGAGTCAGCAAATCGGAACCTTCAAATGATTAAATCGAGCGCAAGTGAATTTCGTGCGGAAAGGAGCCATCAAAAACAAAAACTTCAAAGAGTCCAATGCTACCCATACCTTACGTCCTGGTGCTTGCTACAGCTGCGGTGAGGCGCATTCAAGAATTACATGCAGATTCCGAACAGTTGTGTGTGACAGTTGTGGTAAGCTTGGACACATTAAAAAGGTATGTAAACCTAATTCAACTTTAAGAAAAATGCCTCAAAAGCAGTCAAACTTCAAAAAAAAAATTATGGACATTCGAGCATACATCTCGCGAGTCTTAAAGGACAGACGTCTGTCGTTATTAATGGAAAAAATTGTAAATTTAAAGTAGATTCTGCCTCAAATTTAATGATTATTTTGGAAGATGCCTCTAATAAATTATTGTCGAAAACTAAACCAAAACTTTCTTGTGTAGAGACAATTTTTAAAGAATATCATGGAAATTTCATCGGTTTCAAGGGCAAATGCATTATAAATGCCATGTATAAACGGTTTCCCAAGGAATCTTAGAACCAGTCGACTTTTCGCAATGGCCACGCCTGTTGTCCCTGTGCTCAAACCAAACGTAACGGTTCGTATCTGTGGGGACTACAAATCTACATTAAATAAAGCTCTTGATCCTCATACTATCTCCATTCCTTCTATGCATGACCTAATAGCAAACCTTCCACGTGGTTCAGTTTTTGCCAAACTTGACCTCGCCCAAGCTTACTTATAGCTGACTGTTGATGATGAGAGAGCTAAAGCACAAACTATTATAACCCTTAAAGGTGTCTTCAAAGTAAAACGGCTTCAATATGGACTTTCTTCAGCACCAGTGGAGTTTCAGAAGACAATGTCTAATTTATTAAAGGAGTGTAGAAGGGGTAGAGTTTTATTTGGATGACCTCATTGTAGTAGCGGAAAATTCTGAAAAGCTTGCAAATATTCTTCGAGAGGTATTCCAAAGATTAGACAAACACGGACTACGATTAAAAAAAGAGAAATTTGTGTTCGACGTTCCTTCAGTCACCTTTTTAGGTTTTTGTATTGATGCCGAAGGCATACACCCTCTAACTGAAAAAATAGAGGTCATTCAGAAAACTCCAGCTCCAAAGAATAAAGCCGAACTTCAAGCTTTTCTCAGACTTCTAAACTTTTATCATTCATTCCTTTCTGCAAAAGCAACGAGCCACTTCACAGTCTTTTGGATGAGAAAAAAAGAATGGAAATGGGATACAATTCATAAAAATGCATTTGATAGACTAAAAAGACTCATATCGTCAAACAGCATTCTTATACCTTACGACGTAAAATTACCGGTTCCACTAACATGTGATGCCTCGCCATATGGAATTGGCTCAGTTCTAGCTCATTGTTTTCCAGACGGTTCCGAACGTCCAATTTCCTTTTATTCAAGGACTCTTTCAGATTCCGAAAGGAATTATGCCCAGATCGATAAGGGAGCACTGGCTATTATAGCAAGTATAAAAAAATTTCATGACTTCCTTTATGGCCGACAATTCGAAATCTTCACAGATCATAACCCCTTACTTGGATTGTTTTCTTCTTCAAAGCCTACTCCAAACACTTTATCTCCAAGAATGCTTCGCTGCAGCATCTACTTAAATGCCTACACTTACGATCTCATATACAAACCTGGAAAAGACATCGCACCCGCCAATGCATTTAGCCGTTTGCCCGTTCTGTTTCCTAAGACTGCAGAAGAAGAGGAAGTTGTTTTAATGATTGAAATTCAAGCCAGTGATATTTCCAAAGAAACAAAAAAGGATAAAGTTCTTTCACACATTTCACACTGGGCGTTAAAGGCTTGGCCAAATACAGTGGACCCAGAATTCACACCATTCTTCATCAGAAAAGATAACGTTTCATACATATAGAGATGTCTAGTGTGGGGTCAGCGAGTACTGATTCCAAAGGTTCATCAATCTTCAGTTCTAACTGCACTTCATGCGAACCATCCCGGAATAGTCCGAATGAAAGCCCTAGCGAGGAGTTATGTGTAGTGGCCCAGAATTGACGAGCAAATCGAGAAGACCGTAAAGTTATGTTCTACATGCCAACAAATGCGGCCCGACAATTCTCCAGCGACTGGTTATACCTGAGAAGGATCCAAGAATCCGTGGTCTAGGATCCATATTGATTTTCCTTGTCCGTTCAAAGGAAACCTATTCTTTTTGGTGGTGGATTCATATTCCAAGTGGTTGGAAGTTTACCCAGTTTTTGCCACATCTTCTTCATGTGCCATGAAGGTTTTGAGAAAACTTTTTGCCGATAGTTTACCAGATATTATTGTTTCCGATAACGGAACAGCATTCACTTCTTCTGATTTTTAATTATTCTGTGAAAATAACTTAACTAACATTTATTTTCAGCTCCATTTCATCCGTCTACAAATGGGCAAGTGGAGCGAATGTTCCGTACTACCAAAGACTATCTTAAGAAAGTTGCACACGGCGATATCAATTTACGTATTACACCGCATTCAGTAACTGGTCGATCCCCTTCTGAGTTACTTTTTAACCGGAGGCCACAAACTTACTTCGACAAACTTCATCCAGATACCATACCTGAACAACCAACATCAAAGGTTGGCGTTTCGAAAACCCCCCAATATGCCGTTTCAGAGCCAGTTTAGTACCGAAATTATTCTGAAGGACCAAGATGGATGCCTGGCCATATATCGCAGACTACAGGTCCAGTTTCAGTCATTGTCAACACCGATAACGGCCAAACAATTCGCCGACATTCAGATCAAGTACGACGTCGATCAACAGAGCCAGCTAAACACTGTGAAGCACCAAATATACCTGATTCGGGAAATGATGCCCCATTCCAAGAACCTATTGATCCATCAGATGCTTCTATACCTCGACGTTCAGAAAGGATCCAGGAACTGATGATCCAATCAAGGGCAAGAGAGTGTCACGTCCAAACTACATCTCTTATGGAATTATCAAATAATATTTGAAGTAGTCAATAATGCAATTGTTTTTAAGGATTTCTTGTGATCTTAATCTAAGCGAGATGTTTTTTAAGAGTTATCGAAATTTAAATACAATTCTTGGCTTGTTGGTACAGCCTTAACCGTTACTTTAACCTTAACCCCGTAAAGTTGCCTAGGACTTTAATTCGTACTTTTAGGAGGTCAATTGGCCAGCTGAAATATACTTTTCAACGAACTTGACTCTCAATAGGTTTATTGTTACTCATGCAGTGTGGCACCGTCTTGTTAAAACTACATGCCATGCATGTCTAATTCTTCCATTATTGGTATACAAAAATGTTGCGATTGATTGATTTGAAGGAATGCAATCCCATTATTCCACCAACAAAAGCAGTGACTTTTTCTGAATAAACTACATGTCATACATTTGTAATAGTTCTGGCTGCTCTTTATTCCAATTACCGCAGTTTTGCTTACTCACATATCCATTCAATAAATAAGCTTCTCATTGAATTTATTTTTCGATAAAAAAAGTTGAACTTTTTCCAGTTTTCCAAGAGCCCATTCCTCGAAAATTTGGCTTTGTGGAAATTTATTCGGATTCAATTTTCGTAATAAAATAAATAAATAAAAAACACAATTTTCGATTACTTGATCTGGTTTTTATAAGTAATGATTTAGAAGCCCCAGTATATCCTATCATGGAACCATTATTGCTAAATTTTTACCATAATGATCTTAATTTTGAATATGATTATTTAAAAGTTGATTACAACTCGATTAATAATTTTTTTCTTTGATGTTGAATGGGACAGCTTTTTCGATACGAACAATTTGGAAACTGGCTTGTCTAAACTTAGATGTTAAATTGAAGAAGCAAAAATGAGTTTTGTGCTAGTTAAAAGAATAGTCAAGAACTGAAACCTGTTTGGTTTAATAAAAGACTAGGTCATTTGATAAACAAGCTCATTTATCTTCAAAAAAATATCAATCCAGTTCAGTTTACCCTGAGCAGTTCATAATTCGAAGGAGGAGTTCATGAATCAAAGGAAAGAATACTAAATTCTAGAAAAGTTTGTTTATAACCAGTATATGTGGGGTCCACAAATGAAAATCAAATCTGACTCGAAAGCTTTTTGGACATTTTTTTTTAAATGGTAAAAGGAAATCTTATGGTTTACCCCTCAACATGCGATGAAACAGAGATTTGTGATATGTTTGCTAATTTTTTTCAGTCGAATTTTGTATTTAAAAACTCAAATCCAAACATTGTCACTAACCACCAGCGAATAACATGTTTAGGTCAAATTGAATTGACGAAAGAAGAAGTTTTAGAAGAACTTTCGTCTTTGGATGATAATAAAAAATATGACATTGATGAAATTGCTCCTCCTTAAATTCTGCAGATATGGTCTTTCTTAACCTTTTTTAAAATTATTTAATTTATCGCTCAATCTTGTTCAGTTCTTAGATGCTTGGAAAACTTCAGTCACTACGCCAATTCATAAAACAGGCTCAAAGTAGGATAGCCTTAACTACACACTGATTTCAAAGCTCAAACTATTCCAAATTTTTTTGAAACCTTTGACAAAAATAGGATTTATGAAAATATTAAGCAAGGGATTCCGGACAATCAACAAGGGCTTTTGAGCAAACGATGAACTACAACTAACTTAGAATACGCTAGTTGCATTTGGTGCCCAGTATATGCAGTAAGCATTAATAAAATAGAATCTGTTCAGCGTAAATTCACTAGATATGCTACTGTCTACTTTAAGGCTTGAAAACCTTTCAAATCAGAAGGAAGTTTTGTTCTCTTAGCCAGAGATGTTATATGTAACAATATAGATTGTTCTATGCTGCTTGCAATTTATCCAATTCATGTTTCTTCAAGACCTCTCAGGGAAAGAAATATCTTTTTTTTATACAGCGTCATTACACTAACTATGGATTTTATTCAGAAATACTCGTTATTCGGTTTTTATCTTTATATCTCACTGGTAGAACTCAATAAGTTCACATAACTAACGTTTACTCTAAGGAAATTGTGTGCACGTCAGGTGTACCCCAAGGAAGCCATCTTGGTCCAATCTTTTTTATTATTTTTATTGATGATATTCTTTCAGTGATTAACTACTGCGATTGTGTACTGTATGCAGATGATCTCAAACTGTTGTTAAAAGTGAAAAGATTAGAATATTCTCAGGAAGTTCAAACTGATCTCAATAGTTAATTTTATTGGTGTCATGTCAACGGTCTTAAACTTAATATTAAAAATGTAAAGCGATCTCTTTCTCAAGGATTTGATTTGCTTATTATTTAACTATACAATTGAATCTGAACCTATGAATTAATCGAGTTTTAAGGATTAATAATTTAGGTGTAATAGTTGACTCTGCCCTTTTCCTCAACTTCCATTTCGATTTCTTGATTCCTAAAGTTAATTCGTTGATAGGCTTCATTAAGCGAAATTCTAAAGATTTTTGAGATTCATACGTTCTTTTATCATTTATCTCTTGTTAGATCGATTCTTCACTCTGAGCGGCTAGAAAATCTTAAAAGATGGTTCATTAAAAATGTATTTCGACAAATGCTTTAGAACTTTTGTGCAAAATATAAGGCTATTTACCAATTAGTTCGATAAAATCTCTGGAATGTCGCGAAAAAGTTCATAGTTCATAATTCAGTCATTAGAGATTTACTCTGATATAACATAAAGTGTCCTTCACTTCTTCCACTAGTTCCTATTTATGTGACATCTAGAACATCGAGAGCTAGATTATTTACATATATTTCAAAGATATACTAGATATGACTGTAGTGAGCTTTCATCCAGGTCCATTGTTTATTTCAATGAAGTATCGTTAAATATCGTAAAAATTTCAAATAAGAAATCTGATAATTATTAGACCTTTAACTTTTTATTGAAGTGCCACACATCTGTTTCCTGTTAAAAAATAAATAAAACAAAAAACAACACCTAAAGTGAATTGCTAAAAACCTTAATTTCCAATCGACTTAAAGGTTTAGGCTCTAATGACGAAGAAAAGCCTGACTTCTCAACCATTGTAATGACATTATGATTACTTTCGAGTTCGAAATTTGTACTTCCCATAAAGTTTTTATACGTCTCGTATCATGGTGACACAAAAGTTGTCACCAAGAGTAGCTTGTATTTCTTTGACCTGTTGTTGATGTCTTTTTACTTCAAAAATTTTAAAATAAAATTCTTCTATGTAAAGTTTAAAAATAATGAAAAATCATTCGTTTCTAATCTTCCATCCCATCCAGATTCTCATTTCCAAGTTCTTACACGAAATGAGTAAAACATATAAAACAAACCCTTGGAAAATTTTAAGTCTGGTTTATATTTTAATAAATGTTTGTATTAAATTTTATTTTCAATACCATCTCGAAAGTACACCGTATCATACAAAATAAACTTACATCGCAGTATCTGCGGTAAGTTATTTCGTTAAAAATTGGATTAAAAAAGGATATTGAATACGCTCTCTCATGTCATATCTACTAAAAGGATTGTAAGCAAAGTAAAAATATTGTCTCAACTAGAAATCCCCTTTCGATTTTCTAAATCCATTCCTGAGAAACCTTATATGTGATGTGGAAAAGCAGTGAGTGGGTAGAAAAGGTTTCTCCCTTTACACGAAACGGCCCCGACTCTACTCAGAGGGTTAGACAAAAGGAAAAAATGAAATAAAAATCAAAAAACTTTGATGAAAGTCTTATAATCAAATGAAGTAGAATAAGTTTTTATCATTTCCTTTTTTTTCTCTTCATCGTCTTTACTTTGTATCCTTAATGCTGAGCGAAAGGAAAAGGAAGATTTTTTCCAGAAACAGAAAGAAATCCATTTCAGGATGGATTTTATTTTTATGATTTTCGCTGCTTTATTGGGAGCTGTGCGGGATAAGTGATGCACTGCTGATGAGAAGAGAAAGGACCAAAGGGGTAAAAGTACCTATGAGCTATATGAGGACGACGACGACGATGATGATGGGAAAAGCAAAAAGCATGAAGGATTTATTTGCGGAGCAGAAATCGAAATCGAATTCGAATCGACATCATGAGCTTTCATCTTTTGGTTATGCTTCTTGTTTTTTTTTTTCTTTATTTTATTTTGTATTCTCAAATGGCGGCGGCGGCGTAACGGGGGTGGTATTGAGGTTTTATATCCTTCGAATGTCGAATTTTGTTTGCTCTCTTGGCATCTTCCTTTTTGCTCATCACAATCATCAAGAGATCGCGTATTTGGTAGAGGAGGGGTTGGGGTTGGGGAGAGGGAGGTGGATGGGTCTGTTATAGGAACCAAAAACCAGAACCAGCAGTTTCTTTATTTGGAACAGTTGAAGTAGTTAAAGGAATCGTTGTGGTTATATACTTAAGAGGGTTTATCCCAAAAAACCTCCTCTGCCATCAAAAATAAGTTCACCATTTGATTGAATGAAACGATATGAGTTTTGGTCCTTTTATACTTTTTGTTGTTTTTGATGTTGCTGTTGCTGGTACAGTTATTTGTTTGGAAATGTTTGGCTTATAAAACCACACACGCATACAGTTTCCTCTCGACTAGATCCGTTCGTTTCGTTTGTGCGGTTTGGTTTGGTTTGGTTTATATCCTTCTGAACTGAATGTGTCTATTCAAGGACTTTTTTTGTGAGTATTATTTTTTGAAGAAGAAGCTCTTACACTCTCTCTTTAACAACTTTTAGTGGATTGTGCATTTGATTGGCAATGCTTTGTGTCCATTTTTGGTCTTGATGTAGGAAGATACGTGCTACTTGTTGTGCTTTGTTAATCTTGAGCTTCAGGAGTTGGCTATATGTAGCTTCTTCCTTTAATACCTCACTCTGTCTATACTTTACCTACTATTCACTTGGATTGTATAAAAAGGAAATGACAGTTGTAGTAGGAATAGAGGTACCTCCTAGGGAGAGATAGAAATCTAAAGATGTTATTTTGATATTTTTTTCTTTTCTTGTGCAATTGACAGCCGGAAGAATCTTTTTTTCTGGTGGAATAATCAAAGTTTTATAATTTTGTTGATAAGGCTCTTATTATAACAATATCTATTCTATACTACACCGTATATGTACATTTATAGACGTGATTCGTTTTTATGTGGAATTGTTCAGTTTTTGGATAGACATTACACACATTAACCAATAACAACAAAAAAAGAAGACCTGCCAGAAGTAGGTACGTGTTGCTTTAAGGGCCAGGATATCGATTAAAATAATATCCTAGAAGATGGAATTGTTTATAGGCAATAAGTTGATGGAAAGTTTGATATGATGACACTAATATTTTTTTTGTTGTATAATGTTCTGCGTAGTTGCAAATACTGACATATCCATAATTGGAAGAGGCCTATAATGTGTTTTGGTTAGAACGAAAATGGGCAAACCGATAAGATCAATGAAAGAGAATGAATCAAACTATCGAGCAATATCTTACCTCGAAATTTTTATAAAAAGTCGTTTGACATTTCATAATCCTCTAAGTTTGTGTTTTAGAAAGCCTTTTAATCAGATAGCTGTCACTTTTGAAAATACAATAACTTGACATTTGACTATTGAATAGTACGAAATTCCTTACGATAGAAATTTTAACAACGCGCACTTTGCAAAAAAATGTGAAGGCCATTTGGTTGATGTTATTTTTCATATGAAATATCGTTTGCTTATAAGGAATGCCATTTTTTAGAAAATTTGTCAGCGCGTAACTTTCCTACTACTCTGTTGTGTAGCAAACCTCTTAACTTTAATAAAAATGCTGGTTATAAAACTTCGTACATCTTGTTCGTAGTTAGAAAAACTTATAACTCCATCAAATTTAGTCAAATTGGCACCATCTAGAAAAACCGCCATACAAATTTTAGAAAAATAACTCAAAACTTTTAAAAACTTCTGGGGGAAATCTAATTTGTTTTAAGTGGGATTCGTTCCTGTTGTTTTTTCTTACCATCCGATTTTTTATCACTTTCATTTTTAGCATGAAGAAGATTGTATCGAAGTGATTTTTAAAGAAGTTCAACCGCATGGATAATGAACTTAAGGGGAACAAAACTTGTTAATCTGGCCTTAAATAAGACATCTAAACCTTTAAGAGATGATAATATATTTTAAGTATTATTTTTTCGAAGTAGTACCCGTAGCATGATGGTTAGTACGTTGGACTGTCATGCAAGGGGTCTTGGGTTCAATCCCTGCCTGTGCCACCTTAGTTTAAAAAAATAATTTTCGCGGGGTACTGCCTCTTGCGAGGAATTGACAAATCCTTCAAGAGTAATTCTTGTCATGAAAAAGTGCTTTCTCAAAACTAGCCGTTCGGATTCGGCCCAAAATTGTTGGTCCCTTCCATTCCTGACAATAGTACTCGCACACAGGAATGGTTGAGAGTTGTAAGTCACTAGGCCCTGGTTCACAACGGACTGTTGCGCCACCCCATTTGATTTGATTATTTTTTTCGAAAATCTTCAACGAATAGTCATATTTTTGTATAGACAATTTTTTAACTTGAATACCGGAAAGAACGAATGGACGTTTACGAACTTCAAGAAACGTTGAGACATCCACCGCAGTATCACAAACCTATAAAATCGATGATAGTTAAATAATATTGATGGATATTTAACCTCTCACACGTTAAAGTGGCAGGAACAATAGTAGAACTTTAAAGCTCCAAAAACAAAAGGTCAAAAAAGAAATAAACAACAGATAAAAAGTGCGGTAGGTTTAAAATACAACAGCTGGAAAAGACAAAAATGAAAGTGGCTTTGTGGCTTTTATGTTCCTGTTGTAAGAAGGGAACAAACTGCGTTTTATTCACGAAACTCAGAGACTTGACTTTTGGACTAAAGAATGGAATGAAAAACAGTTGCTTATTAAATTGTTTGTTGATATAAAACCCAGAAATAGACAACGTGGCAGAAAACAAGAAGGTGAAGAAAATCGACAACTTGTTATCATTTATGGCCCAACAATGAGAAGGTAAGAGAGGAGCCTTGAACTACGCAAAAGATGATAGTGAAAATAAGATCGAAGATGCAACGGAAGATGCCTTAGAAAACAATGTCATACAAGTAAATTTCTTTGAACCAGTAGAAGGAAGGAGACGTTTATTTGCAGAGATATGACAATCCTTGCTTGATTTTTTAAATTGCCTTCCGTAGATGGAATCTCATTAATGGAGGCGAAGCTCTTTATTCAAAAAGTTACTTTTTTTTATAATTTACAGGCACTCAAGGGGTTATTAGTACCCTTTATATGTTTATATTTAAACACAGTGCGAGAATTAGGAAAATAGGGAAGGATTTAAAAGGGATACCGGTGAAAATTGGTCTTCAAGTTTTGAATTGGAGTTAAAAACAGAGTTGGCTAAAGCATTCCACATTCTCGATGTGCGATTTAGGAAAGAATCTCTATTCTTGACAGTACGCCGAAATTGAACTCAAGGGTAAAACTGATGAGCATTCCTGGAAGTGCAAGTCTTACGGCTAAATCGTTTAAGGGGTGGAATGCAACTGGCTAGTTCAACAGAACATTGTTTGTGAAAATATCGATAAAACAACGAAAGGCGTGAAACATTGCGGCGCTGTTCTAACGATGTAAATGTTTCAATTAAAGTTATATCACCTTTCATATTTAAGGCAGATATGCGAATATATTCAAGCTTTGCACGTATAAAGGCTTTGTAAATTACAGCCAGATCAGAAGGGGTGAACAATTCGTTTGCACCTTCGGATAAATCCTAACACCTGGCAGCATTTTTGGCGATATCAAATATATGATTATTCCATAAAAGGTGATCTGTGATACACATACCAAGTACTGACAGAGTACAACAATAGACAGCATTGAGTTTTCGAAGCATTAAATTCTACACCGTTTTTGATTCCCCATTGTACAATGCTGCCGTTTAAGTTCCACATCCGAAGGACAAGGATGTGAATCTATAAACGAGTATGAGAAGCTGAGGGTACTGTCGTCGGCGAAACAGGTTAATGAATTAGAAATGGCAGACATAAGATCATTTATGAATATAAGAAAGAGAGTCGGAGACAAAACGGAGCCCTGGGG
This sequence comes from Eupeodes corollae, assembly GCF_945859685.1. Lineage (NCBI taxonomy): Eukaryota > Metazoa > Arthropoda > Insecta > Diptera > Syrphidae > Eupeodes > Eupeodes corollae. The sequence goes on from NC_079147.1 coordinate 288,412,158, forward strand.
AACACCAGCATTTATTTTATGAATTTCAGAGTTGAAACCAACTAATACAACTTGTATTGAATAGTTAGAAAGGTAATTTCTAATCCAGCAAAGAAGAGATTCATCAATACCAAAAGCACATTTTCGATAAGAGAGCTTGGTGCCAAACTCTATTAAATGCTTTTGAAATTTGAAGTGCAATAATCTTACTTTCCCCAAAACGATGTAAAGATTTGTTCCACTGTTCGGTGAGATGAACCATGAGATCACCAGTGAACCTGTTGCTACGAAAACCACACTGTCGGTCATTAAGAAGCTTCCGTTCTTCGAGATATTTCTTGAACTGATAATTAATCAGCGTTTCCATGACCTTGGAAAGAAGGGATGTGAGTGCTATTGGACGATAGTTAGAGGGAGAGGAGGATTCGCCTTTTGTAGGGACAGGCTGGACAAATACTATTTTCCAGACCTGTAGAGTAGAAAAGATGGAAAAGTTTATGCAGTGGTTTTGCCAGCGATGAAGAACACCTCTTCAGATCTTTTGGGGAGATATTATCTGGGCCAGCGGATTTGTGTATGTCAACGTTTTTCTGTACTTTTGCAACTGTACGAGTGCGAAAGAAGATTCGTCCCATAGAATCATTTACGCTCTCAAGAACAGGAGGACTCATAACACTTTCCTGGAATAAAATTGACTTTCAAAGGCTTATTTGTCCAACCTTATGCTGAAGAATGTTGGAAAAATTACGGTTATTACGATATGGAACCTCTAGCGATCATTGTTTTTCGTTTAGAGTTTGAAAACTAATAGCTTAGCTTAATTTTAGCAAAAAATGATAGGTGCGAGACTTTTGGAGTTTCACTCATTTAGAAAAAAGAACAACCTCCATAAACAAAAGGAAAGTTGGGCAAGAAAGGAAACAGAAGCAGAAAACATTGATGAAAGTTTTTGAGTTTTCACTATGGATCTGCAATCTTTTTTCCTCCTAAGTCCTAAATCTAATATGTCCTACGATGTATTACAAAACTAATTTAGTTGACCGAAATTTCAATGTATTCAACATTCAGAAGCTTCTTTTGGAATAAAACGGAAGGAAACGTGACTACCCAGGATTTTGTTAGTACATTAAGTAAATTCGTATCCGCCTAGTTAGACAATTCTACAGTAAAGCGAATAATTTTAATAATGGCTAATGGAATGCTTAACATTTTACTTTTTCAAAGCATAGCCATTAAACAAATTTTTTTTTCGAAACGCTACACTCAAATGGAAGCTGACTCCATGTATTCTTGTCCTAAAAATTTTAGAGAAAAAACGATATAAACGTTTCAGCTGAATTTATTGGTATCTGTAAGAGAGCGAGAAAGAGCAACTGTCAAATTTGTATAATTAAAGTTATTTCAAAATTAAAACAGTCAAATTTTAATGTATTGGATAGAGACTGGACAAATTTGAAAAATATTATAAAAAAAAAATAAAAAAATCAATTTATTTTGTCCAATGGAACGCAAAAAAGGTTCAAGTTGAATAAATGATATATTAATATAAATATTATCTTCAGATGCTTTAGTTTAGCATCTAAAACCACCAATAGTGTATTTTTATTTCTTATATAGAAGATTTCTGTCCTTTAAATTTCTGACCTTACTGAAGTGTTGAAATTATGAAAACCTAAAACTTTTACCTACTCATTAACCTTTCAGTTAGCCATGAGTAATTTCTAATAGATTGTATTCGTTTCAATACTTGAAACCAAACTTATGTAAGTATAAACAAATTAAAAAAAAGCTAATTAGTGCATTTAATTCCCGCATTTCAAGCCCTGGAAAAGGTTATATTGACCTCAATTACCGATTTCCTGGTTCATGAAACATGCAACCACCAAAATAAGACCTTTTCTGTATAGATTGTTTTTCCAAACAGAGTTCGAGTAACTTTAGTTTGAATCCAGCTGAACCATTTTTCACATTGTAACGCA
>NC_079147.1:288414315-288486581 GCF_945859685.1 Eupeodes corollae
AAACACCTTATTAAACATACTTTTGGGTAATGGAGAATTTAAAAAATGACATCCTTACATCCTAAGGAACCTTATTGTACAGTTTTATGAAAATAGTGTATGTTAATACCGAGTAACTTAGCCTTTTAAGATTCTCTTACAATAAGAAGCTTTCAGCCTTTTAAAATCTTTTAAAGGTCATAGAATTCATGACTTTATCGATATTTTTTATTTTAAATTGAAAACTATCTCCTGCTTAAACTTCTTAACCTTTCAAGGCAACATTGTCAAACTATCCCTATGCCGAAAAAACTTTATGTTTTTTTTAAACTGTATGAATCTTCTATAGCTTTTAGTTTTTCCAGATATTTCCGACTTTATAGCCTCAAAATATTAATTGGGAGGATTATCTTCCATTCAGGTTCTTAAAGAGAGCCTTGTCATTTCTTTTCAAATAGAAAAACTTGTCGGTTCCTAAGTGTACCTGCATACATATTTTCTGTGACATTTTGATTCCACACTCATCGACGATATACCTGATTTAACATCTGAAGGCTTTGATTATTGTAAATTCTTCCGTGACTCTTTCCTAACCTTATAAATTGAGCCCTTACCTTTTGACATACATGTATGTGTGGATTTTCAAAAACGTAGAATATAAGGCCTTTATTTAAAACATTCGTTCCTGCAGAAGGTTGCTAAAAACTGTTAAACCTATACCTGTGTAAGCTTGGTGAGTGTATAAATTTACCCCTACGTCAATTTACAGCGATAAATTGAAACAAATCAGTTCCGAGGAATTTTATATACCTGCCTGCGAAATTTATTCGTCTGTGAAATTTCTCATTGCTCCCTTACCCTCCTCAAACTCGTATATCGTTGTCGAATAGCTACTACGTAGATAGATGTGGGGTGGTAGAGAGCTAAAGGCTGAGATTCGAAACTCAAGAGATCACTACACGTATTTGACAGGCAAGCACAAATGTGAACACAAGCTACTGATGCCGTGCCATTGGTCTGGACTGGACGTAGAAATGGACTTGGACGTTATAGGGAACGCTTGAATGGAATTTTCAATTGTGATTTCCTCCTGTTCTTCCTGATTTCATTTCTTCATTTTTTTTTCTCTTATAGGTTCGTTTGTTTGTTGTGGATTTTTATTTCCCTTCATCTTGGTGGATGTTTTTTATTTTTATTTTTTGCATCTCGTTTGGAATCACAATTCACAACATCCGGGTTCTCACACGCCCGCTCGACATTTCTGCTGGTAAATTCCCAGAATTTCATCTATGTCTGTTTGTTCGTATAATGTAGGAATACCGTTCTCTTCCTCGTCACCACCACCATCATCATCATCATCGTAGTCCTCATCGTCATAGCCAATGTTCGTGCTAATTCCTTACATCCTGTACGGACTTGGACGGTGACTGCCGTATGCATAGGTGCCCGTCATCGTCGTGGACGTCGTCGTCCTTCGTCGTAGTAAGTTTTGGTTGAATGCCAACGTTATTGCGCCCGTGCATATGTTTTTACTTATATGTATGTTCCCTGTGTGATGTGTGTCCTTTTGTTAGATTGTGTGTCCATTCAAATGCAATCGCATTAGTCAGACGGACGATGGAGGACCACGAACGATGAAGGACACGACTGCACGTTAAGGACGAGTGACATGAGTTAATGAAGATTTTTTTGTTTGATACTGATTTGACCGTTTTGCAGCGCGCGAGTCACCCACAACCCACCAATGACCAAACAACCACTTTCTTTTTCCCCCATCCATGTCCTTTCTGTGGTTTATATTTTCCTGGAAACGTTCACAATTCCGCTTTTCATCCCAGTCAGTAAATTGACCTAATTTTAGGGAATTTTCTTAGAACCTCCTGTGTGTGTATGAAGTTTTTCATTCATTCATGAAGGAGCAATTTATTGAAAAGTAACAAAAACAGTAGACAAATGGCTGCTGATCCTGCAGGACCATTTTAAAATATCTATACGTAATTCTTCCCTAATTTAAAGAAGGAAATTCTTGGTAAAAAAAAATAACAAATTGTTCCTCTTGGATGCTTTGAGGGTAAAAAGTTTTAATATTTTCATTTTTGCTTTGCAGAGGTTCAGGAAGAAAAATTCAATGAATAGTTTCAAAAGAAGAATCACCACCATTATCAGTGTGGATGGACAGGACACAGAACACAGGACATTTTTTTTGTAATAGTTTAGAGTGACGTTGTTGAGGGTGTCGTCGTCGTTGGTCGATTTTGTGCTTCGTACTGAACTCTCTTAATGGAACTTTGACAAAAAGTGAACCATTTTCCACCATCATGAATATGGGTGAGGGGCGTGAGAGAAAGGTACATTTCTACCCTCTACCTCAAACAGCCTATATTTTATAGTTGAAAGTTGAATAGTCATAGAAGTGGAAACAGCCTAGTGGCTTTCAAACGAATTTTAATTAGTTTTCGAGAGCAGCACTTAATGACTGTAAAACTGTGTGTAAGCATATAAAACAAAAAAGGTCCTTTCATTTTCCATTTTCCAAAAAAAAAAAAATAACAGAAAATTAGTTTTATGCTCAAGCACAAACATAGAGCGAGCGGAGCGAAAAAAGGAAGTGAGGGACATTCCTTCCACATACACTTTCATGGTTGTTATTCCTTGAATTAGTCATGACAAAACTTCGTTTTACGACTAAAATTTAGGTAGGTTTGTACATAAAGGGTAAGGTAGGGTATTGGGACATGTTTGACCATTTTATTACATAACGAGGTTATTTATTTTTTCTTATTCGAATGTAGGTAATTCGGGTTCAACTTTCTTTTTTTTTTGGAGGGGTTGTGTTTGCTTTGTTAATAACCTTTTTAAAATTTCTGACACAGGCTCGAGAATTGGTTTTGGTTGTTTTTTTAGTTCGTTTTTTTTTGGGCCAACATCAGGAAAAAAGGGCTATAGTTGTAAACATAAGAATCTCATTTAAAATATGTTAATTTAATATAGTTTTTATGATTATGGCAGAAAATGAATTATTTTTTAGCACAACTTTAATGAAATTAAAAAACAAAATTGTGTCTCTTTGCAAAATTTTTCTGACACACTCGTTAACTCTTTTAACACATATGAGTAGATTTTTTGTTTTATAGCTTTTTTACGATGGTATGTCTTTTGATGAAGCAAACATTTTTAACAAGCTAAATAGTTGATTCATCATTTGGAGAGGACAAATTCATTTTACGACTGCAATTGGGTTATAAAAAATATAGTGTCCTTTAAATTTAATTTGTTTGTAAAGTTCAACAAAATTTTTATTGGCAAAATTTAGAGATGAATTGCATTTTAGGTGAAATTTAATATTCACCTTCAAGGCAAAATAAAGTTGAAATAATTCTTAGCATTTTATAATATAAAATTAATAAAAAATTGTCTAGAAAAGTTTGGTACCCTTTATATGTTTATAATAGGGAGGGATTTAAAAATCGATACAGGTGCACATTGGTCTTAAAGTTCTGAACATCAAAATGGGAGGGAAAAACGGAGTTGGCCAAAGCATTCCACATTATCGATGTGCGATTTAAGAAGGAATATACTATACTTCACAGTACGCCCGAAATTGAGCTCAAGGGTAAACTGATGAGCATTCCTAGAAGTGCAAGTATTAAGGCTGAATAGTTTAAATGGTGGATTGCAACTGGCTAATTCGACAAAACATTGTTTGTAAAAATATCGATAAAACAATGAAAGGCATGAAACATTGCGGCGGTGTTCTAACGATGTAAATGTTTCGATTATAGTTCTGTCGCCTATCATTTTTAAAGTCCTTTTTTTAATTCTATCCAACAGATTTAAACTTGTTTTAGGGGCATTTGCCCAGATATGCGTACTATATTCAAGCTTTCGACGGATGAAAGCTTTGAAGATTATAGCCAGATCATAAGGGGTGAAAAATTTCGTGTATCGTCGGAGAAATCCTAATTATCTTGCAGCATTTTTTGCGGTATTAAATATGTGATCATTCCATAAGAGGTGATCTGTAATACACATACCGAGTACTGATAGTTGATTAGTTTCCTGGATGCAAGTGCCACTCATAGATAGTGGCATGGGGGGTGGGAAGGACAAGGATGTGAATCTATAAACGAGTATAAGAAGTTGAGGGTACTGTCTTCGGCGAAACAGGTTAATGGATTAGAAGTTGCAGACATAAGATCATTTATGAATATAAGAAAGAGAGTCGGAAACAAAACGGAGCCCTGTGGGACACCAGCATTTATTTTATGAATTTCAGACTTGTAACCATCCAATACAACATATATTGAACGATTCGAAAGATAATTTCTAATCCAAAGAAGAAGAGATTCATCAATACCAAAAGCACGCATTTGCGATAAGAGAGCTTGGTGCCACACTCTATCAAATCCTATTGAAATATCAAGTGCAATAATCTTACTTTCTCCAAAACGATGTAAAGATTCGTTCCACTGTTCGGTGAGATGAACCATGAAATCACCAATGGATCTATTGCTACGAAAGCCATACTGTGGGTTATTAAGAAGCTTACGTTATTCCAGATATTTCTTAAGCTGACAATTAATCAGCGATTCCATGACCTTGGAAAAAAGGGACGTAAGTGCAATTGGACGATAGTTTGAGGGGGAGAAGGATTTGCCTTTTTTAGGGGAAAATACAGTTTTCCATCCACTCGGGAAGAGACCTGTAGAATAGGACAGATAGAAAAGCTTACGCAGTGGTTTTGCCAGCGTTGAAGAACACCTCTTCAGAACAATAGAGGGAATATTATCCGGGCCAGTGGATTTGTGTATGTCAAGGTCTTTCAGTACTCTTGCGACTGCACGATGGCGAAAGAAGATTCGTCCCATAGAATCATTTACGCTTTCAAGAACAGGAGGACTTATGACACTTTCCAGTAGCGTGGAATAAACAGCAAACTGTGCTGCAAGCAAATTGATTTCATCAATTGAGCTTACATGGGGAGTGTCATTGTGGACGATGTTTCGTACGTTTTCTACAAATGACCAAACATTTTTACTACCTTTGAAACATTGTAGTATTTTTTGTAATTTCTGATCATGCAAAAACTTGGTTCGTCGAATATGACCATTACAGGTCTTTCCAGCTTCTTTGACCTTATTTCGGTTTTCCTTAGTCGGGTTGGCTTTATAACAGCGGAAACTTACATCTCTGAACTTTATAACCTCTTTGCAGCTCGAATCAAACTATGACTTCTCTTTAGGTTTGATAGATTTCACCCTGTTCGGGATAAAATTTCTTATTCCACAAAGAATTAAATTTGTAAATATATCTGCGCTGCAATCCACGTCACTATTGAGGAAATATAGTGACTAGTTAAAGTTCCTGAAGAATTCATTGAGACCATAGGAGTTTTTTCTTTAACTGGTTTTTTTTTGACATAAGAATTTTGCAGAAACAATACAATTATGTGATGTGCCTAGAGGTGGTAATACACCAATTGTGTATTTATTAGGGTCAGAGGTAAGAAACAAGTCTAGGGTGTTGGTGGATTGACCTGCAACGTCAGGGGTTCGAGTTGGTTCATCGACAAGCTGAGTTTATTGATTTAACTCAGCAAAGATCTTAACATACATTAATTCCGGTGTTGACTGGCCAGAATAACGAAGCCAAGAAGAATTGTGTACATTGAAACCGCCCGCAATGATGATTTCAGTGTGAGGTAAAATCTCCCTTTTCTGACACTTATTTTTTCGATTGAAGGAAAAAATATTTAATAATATTCCCCAAAAAATCGATCAAGATTTTCATGTAATTTTTATAAGAATGTATTGTTTATTTTTTCAGACATACATATTTATAGAAAAAGAAAAACAATTACGAAGTTTTGTTTTATATATATTTAATGCAGGAAAAATTCGTTCTGCATTTGCCCCCAGTGAGAAAGGCAGGAAATGAAAGCAATAAGTTGGTTTAAGCTAGGAAACATTTTGATATTCTCATCATTCAAACCTTTATCTAAAATTTCTTTCCAAAAAGCTTGAATATTCAAGTAGATGTATTCTTGGTCTCAACATTTCTAAGCAATCTATATCTATTCCCTATCAATTGAAATCTATTACTTTTCAACAAAAATGTGTCCGAAATTTTTATACAACTTACAAAGTTATTCGACTTTTTTGTTTTTGAGAGAAAGCAGACTCACAAGTTTTAAAAGTTTATAAGCGTTTTACAATTTCTTCACATGCCCTTATTAAAAATGTCTAAAATTAACCTTAAAATCTACTTTTTCATTTTCGGTAAAACCAGAAGATTCTTATATAAATGAAGTTTGAAGGCCAAGATATACATTTTTCATATTATCAAAATTAACTTCATTAGCTGAATCAATTTCAAAAATATTTGGAATACTATTTACATGAATATTCGCTTTTTAAAAAACAATCAGCAAGTGTCTTAACAACCATCGTGTTTGCGACGAGTGCAGCATTTTATGTGGCTTAACGTTGCAAAAGACTTGAAATTTCTTAAAAGCATGTTGTAATCTATTTCGTCGGTCAGGAATTTCAAGGCATTGCTTTCCACATGATGGAACGCTTGCACACACATTGTGCATTTGAAAAAAATCAGTGATCTTTGCAAACAACGTTTTACCATTTGCTTCAGGAACTTGAATTATGGTGAGAAAACGTTCATACACTATTAAGATAATTACGAATCTTCACACAATAACTACAATTTTTTTTGAGTCAATGATCGTCGACTCATCAATTATTATGCTAAAAACATTTCCCTTTAATATTGTTACCAAACTGTTGAATCCGTATCGACCGGTTACATTTAGTATTACTGACGTTGCCTTTGAGCTGCTAAGTGTAATTTGTTTAGTAATTTCGGAATCGGGGAAAATCTTTTTCACTAATTTACTCAGATGGTCGAAAGTTGATAAGGCCGGATTTTGTTCTGCGGTAAAGGCACATAGCTTAATTTCAGCTTCCTAATCGAATAAAATGTCAAATGGATGAATGTATTCAACAGACAAATAGAAATTTAAGTGAAGCTTTGCATGGGCCATATTCTTGTTTATGAAATTCTGAGGCTTGGTTTTAACTATTGACAATTTCGAAAAATATTTTGTTTTTTATACGCTGTTTTACCTTTTTTTTTTGAATTTTCGCCTTACTTATTCCCGTCCCCTTTTTCCCTTTTAGCTGAAAAAAAATCTGCAAGAATGGTGATTTTCCCCTCAACCTGGGAACACAGCGGGAAGGTGTCATTGAAATTAGTGATCGTGTGGATTTCTCAATCACGATGTTCCACTGGTCAAGTGAGAATCGCGTGGTTGCCATCGAGGCATTTTACAAGAATAACGATTCGTACGTAAATGCGGATTGACAGTTTTGTTCAAATTTCGGTATACGACGAATATTTGATGGCCCGAATTTAAAATTAATTCATTCGTGAGTGCAAAGAGACCACGCAATAGTTTTGGCGATGAAAACTCTACGGCCAGGGCATAGTCGACACACGGCTAGAGATTTGATGAATTTGTTTCAGGAAACTTTCTATCAAAAACTTATCAATCGCTTTAGAGACATCCCGTGGCCACCGAGGTCCTCCGACTTAACCACAATTAATTTTTTTTGTATGAGCAAAAGGTCTTTATTAAATAAGCTCGCATTAATCGAAGTGTCAACAAAGTTTATTAGAATGTATGAGCAGTTGCTTTTGAATATATCTGCAGTGGTATGTGATGACAAAAATGAGTCAAATTAATTTTTCTCACAAACTGGTGTCCCACAGGGATTTGTTTTAAGTTCGTTAATATTTGCCATCTTTATAAACGATATCGAGAATTATGTACCAGAGTAGTTTGTTTTTGCCAATACATTTGTAAAAGTGATGACCTTGGGACACTTCTTCAGCTCGAAATAAATAAGCTTAAAATGTTTTGTAGTTTATGGGATCTTTAAATTAATTCTGCAAAATCTATAATAATGAAATTTAGTTGAAAAACGCGGTCTGACAGAAACTCAAGGACCTGGAAATTAGATCGCACCAACATCGAAGTTGTCAATGAATTCAGTTTGGTCAAAAATTTTTCCAAAGACTTTTTTTAGACTTTCGGACGTTTCGAATTCAAATTGTTCAATGCCACAATTAACACCTATTTCTGCTATGGTAACAAAGTCTAAGGCTATAAATGGATAAAGGATATTTAAATTTTGTATCCCAAGCAAAATATTGTTATAAACATATTGTTAAAGATTGTAAACAATTGACAGATGGCACGGAATGTGATGTCACAATGGGGTCGCATTTCAGCTTTTTTAAAAATACATTTTCAGGCAAATAGTTGAAAAATAAATAAAACACAGCTGTGGTACATCCTCTCCCGATAAGTAAGGTATTCGAGAAGGTTAAAAAATAAAGCTCTGTCCACGTGGGCTGAGAACAACAAAATAATTCTGGATAATACTATTCATGCTGCGTCCAAGCTTGTTTCTTATATCTAGTTGAACAAATTAAAAAGTCAATGAACGGGTGCTTGTCTGGTTGACATAGAAAAAGCCTTAGACACCGTATGGTTAGAGGGTCTGTATCTAAAGCTGACCAGACTTTGCATAAGTAAACCACTGTTGTAAATGCTGTATGACATGCTTAATGGTAGACGGTTTAATGTCAAAATTGGCAATGTAACTTCAACCAAAATCTTTGATATTAAAAACGATCTTCAAGAGGGAGCGGTTAACTCGCCGACTTTGTCCAGCATTTACACCAGTGATCTGATAGTCTTATTCAGGCAATAGCGTACGATGACAATCTAACGCTGTTTTAGTCTAAATTCAATTTTTAAAATTTGTTATTGATTTTCTTCAATGGGTTATTTTTCGTAAAGAAAAACTTTCAAGCGCATATTTTTAAAGACTGAAAATTATTGTGAAGGCAATTCGATCTGTCTTTTTTTTCTTAAGTTTTTTTTTTTAATTAAGTTTTTTTCAATTTATTTTAGTATTTTAGTGTTCATGGCTTAATATCTACCAAAGTTAAGATTTTAAAATTAAATTATTGGGCTCTAATAATATCTATTTCTTTTTATTTTGATACATTTTTTTTGTTGATACTAAAGGCATTAGGTTTTTAGCCCAATAAAACATTGTGATACTTAAAATCCCAAAATTTTCAGTATACAGGGTAGCTTAATGAATACATTTCTGTACATCTTTTCCATGAATCGTTAAATTCTTTAACTTCATTCTTAGAACCAATAAATATTTTTAGAATAGAATCAACAAAAAAAAAAAACTTGAATTTTACCAGACATCCTTAAAGATTCAACCTAAGGAGAATAAATTGCCTCAACTGCAACTATACAACATAGGTATAGGTATGCGACGTACATGGAAGTATATACTCCTACCCTATTAAATATGTACCATAGAAAGCTAGATAGGGTATGAACCATCATAGCTAAACCACAAGATAGCTCCTCCGCGTTCCTTTGGAAATATCCCTAAGCAGCCACATCCTATTTCTTCGCATAATATAGAAAGTATCTTATTCATACACATCCACACATACATTTCACCATTACCTCGTTTTATCATTTAAGATACACACACACACAGTCATATATAAAATATCTTTGCCAATCAACTTCAACAATCATCGAGTTTATCATCATTTCTGACTCAGTGCTGTGCTATGCTGTGCAGCAATGTAAATGACATTCGGGAATTGAAGTGGGTAATTTTCTGCACAAGAAGAAGAAGAAGAAGCTTCAAAGTATAGACGAGTGTGATGAGGTCAATAATTCCATCTTGACTTTAACCTTTCTCTCTATCTATATGCACAGAAATAAAGATAGAATACTACAAAGTATACAAGTATCCTTATACTCGTATACTTTTCAAGATTTTCTTGAAACCATTTTATTGTTCAAGAGTTAGATACATTTTTATACCATGGATGTAGTCATAGATAGTCTCAATGGTTAGATCATTGTGCGAATTTAAGAAGATTTTTGTTTTTATTGTTTGCATTTTAAATCCCAAATGGACATCCTTTTCAATATAGTCGTCATTATTTTTATGCTTTTTGAAGATCAATACATTTCCTCAGAGAAGTATGTTATTCGTTAGTGAAAAATTGAAACATCTTTGTTATGGACTTAAACTTGACGGCTAATCAAATGAACTTTGATTTCAAACAGTATTGAGATTGTCAGTCTACAATAATAAAGTTCAAATAAAAATACATTCTTCAAAATTTGAGAATAATTCATAGGAAGAAAATTGGCAAATTTGAAAAATAATTTTTCAAAAACTATTCGCGAAAAGAACTAACAACTTTATTTAAGAATAAGTTTCTGCTTTTTCAAAACAATTCTTAATGTTTTACCGTTATTTTTTAAATATTTCTGTTTTTTAATCAATTTTTGAGAAATTGACTTCATATACGATTTTGTCTTAACCTAACCTTATCTCTCCAGCCTTTTAGTGCACCTGATACCAATCACCCTATATAGCAAACAATTCCCCGTATCGATATTCAATCAGTTTAATCTAAATCAAGAAATCATACCAATATATTTTTAAGGACCTGCTTAAAAAAATTGAAATTTTTCTTAAGAATAACTCCAATCACTACAAACGAATCGAAAATATGGAAAAATACAAATACTTTTTTCTTGAAAAGGTTATTTTTTTTAGTCCATTGATGGTTTGAAATAACAATTATTTGTTTCTAATATAAAAATCAATTTGAACTGAAAACCACTCAATAATTTAATGTCAAAAACTTCGTCATAACAAAAGAAAAAAATCTCTTCTTGTAATTTTGCCCGAATGCAGAAAGGACTTTCAAAAAATGAGTAAGTGATTTTTTAATATACCTATATTCAAACAAAATAATATGTATTTCACCACAAATATCTTTCTAACCAATAACACTAACGACTTCAATTCGATGTTAGAGTAGAAAGGGTTGTTATATTTTAAAGGCCGATGTAAAATGGGAACAACACCTAAACGTCAAGGTTTTTTTTAACATTTCGTTTGACATTTCTCAATTTCTAAGAAAGTCAATTTGAACCATTGGAAGAGTAAATCAAGCTACGCATTGAAGTTATTTAGCCTCATTATGAAAATGGGCGTTCAAATCAAAACCTTTATGGTGCACTTTCTGATTTGCTAGTCCAAATGTGAGTACAATCGGAAGAGTACTGTCGTTAGGTTAGGTTAGGTTAAAGTGTCTGCACAAGATGAAAACGGACACACTTAGGCCAGTTTAATGGCTCATTGTGATAGCACATGAATATTGAGGCTTCCTCCTAAGCTCAATGGAACCAGCTTGATTCCTTTACGAAAAGAAAGAGGCTGATTATACCGATATGATTTAGATCGTTAAGATTGTTAAAGAAGAATTCTCCTAGGTAATTTTAGCGTTTTCGAGTCAGAGCAGGGCACGTGCAGAGAAGATGAAGAACCGTTTCTTCCTCTTCCTCGTCCATACAGTTTCTGCAAGCACGTTGAACGTTTTAAATCCAATGTTGGCCAGACATTTTTTGTGACTTGACACGTGGTGATGTTGTTCCACCTGGTGCCTGCCCTCCTCAAAGCGTCTTGCATTAGCAGCAGTTTACAAGTAGAGATTGGTATGCCAGTACTTGCCAAAATTGGTAGGATGGGCTGTACTGTACCGTTCCTGGCGAGTTCATCTGCCTTACAGTTACCTGGAAGGTCTCTATGGCCCAGCACCCAGCAAAGGTGAATATTAAACTGTTGTGTCATCTCCATTAGAGATGATCGACAGTTATGGACTGTTATAGAGTTTGCAGAGACAGAGTCCAGAGAAAATACGGATGTCAGATATCAGATATTAATATCACGTTTTGTTTAAGCCAGGACAAGACTTCCTTTATCGCCAAAAGTTCCGCCTGGAACACGTTACAATGATTGGAAAGGCGGAATGAGAGACTTAATTTCATTCGTTCAGAGTACACACCTCCACAACCCCCTTCTTTTGTTTTTGACCATCTGTGTAAAAATTGATTGACTCATCCTCCAATAATGTCATATCCTCCCAAAAAGATCTGGGAGGTGTAGAAATCTGGAAGTTTCTGTCGAATTGCAGTTGGGGAATGGTGTAGTCTGTGTGCTTTGGTATTGATTCTAAAAAGCTAAGAATTACGAAGCTTTTAGACGAATAGCAGAGCTTGCAGCTATTTGTTTGCTTAATATTTCAAGAGGTGTTAGGTAGAGCAAGGTGTCCAGTGCCGCAGACGGGGTCGTGAGAAACGATCCTCTTATACATAGGAAAGCTGAAAATTGGACTTTATTTAGCTTATCCCTGTTTATACCTTTCTCTAAAGCAGTCCACCATACTTTCACAATATACATTAAAATCGGTCTCTTCACCGATGTGTATAGCCAATGCGTGATTCTGGGTTGTAATTGTAAGCCCATTTATTACCGATAGCGTTTTTGCAAGAAAAGAGAGCTACAGTAGCTTTTTTACTCCTTTCTGTACGTTGCGTTTCCAATTTAGTTTTTTATCTAAGACAAGGCCCAGGTATTTAGTCTCGTCTGAGAATTTTAATTGGATTCCTTTAATATACGGAGGGTTGACAAATGGAATTTTGTATCTCCTCGAAAATAAGACCAAATCGGTTTTGTGTGGGTTAACACCCAGTCCACACCGATCAGCCCAAAGTTTTAGTCTGTCCAAGGCATTTTGTAAGAGTTCTTGGAGAGGGTATGGGTGCATCGTCACTCTTAGGAGAGAAGACTACATGCCTGGCCCACCAACCGCTAGTTCACCTTCGGTTTTTGGAGGCCCGCTTTCCGCGTTAACGTCATCTTTTTTATAGATTCGAATATGAATGGATTCGAAGCCATAGTTTATGGAGCCCACGTTTAGGGCTAGAAGATTCTCTATTGATTCTTTTTTGAGTACCACAATGGCACTCCTATAAAGACCCTTCACTTCCTCTAGCTTGGCTATCTTCCAGTTATGTGTCGGAAGAGACAAGTAACAAACTCTGATCATCTGGAGAATGTCCTCGATACCAGCAGGTTCGATTGGTATCTAAATACGGGCTCTAGGTCTGTTAGGAATGTCTTTCATAGCGACAACCTCGAGCTTCGCACCTGGCCAAACTTCACCTAACCGTCTGACAGTGAGCTTGTATAGGTAACAAGACCTCTGGTTGCTACAAACCCCCATCGCTTATGGAAGGAAGTGGTCCTGGAAGCTCCCTCAAAATGCTCAAAAAGCCACCCAAGAGCTTAACCTTGACCAACTGCTAACGATCAGCCGATATTGTGCCACCATCATTACTCCTGTCAATGACCGCAACCACGATTTTGCCCTTCGCTACGTCACTGAAACTAGATTGTTTCTTGATGGGATTGAGATGAGTCAAGAGACCTTTCTCTTTTAGACGTAAAGTTCTTACTGGTCCTTGTTGTAGCAAATATGCTTTTAGCCCAATCGACGCTATCGGTTTGCTGCTGTGTTCTTTCAGACCCCGATGATGCACCAGAGGCCTTTAAGATTTTCGCCGCTTGCCGCTTTGATCTATAAAGGCTTTTTGAGAGTTTTCCATTTTTGGATGTACTCTTATTAGTAGTGGTAGTGCCAATTTTCACAACCCTGCCACTACTGAAATAAGGTATCTCGTTGCTACCAACAGCAGAGGAGGGCCCATGGTTAGCCACTACTCCCTTCTCTGTGTTGACCTTAGGAGATACGGCAGCAGGCTTTGACGCCAAGCTGCCACCCGGTCTCATTGTTTTTTTCATTTTTGTTTTTAATTTTGGTTTTGTACATCTTGGTTTCACTAGTTGCGAAGAAAAAAGGTCCATCTGCACAGAGATTCGCATGTACAGATAAGGCTAGTTAATCCAAGCCCAAGAAAGATGAGAGGTGGTTGGGGAGGAAGAGAAAGGGTGAGGAGTCAGTTGATGTTAAATCATCATTCTGATATATAAGGACAAGATTGGGATTCGGTAACAGCAATTCAGCTAGGTTACCTAGAGTGAGAAGGAGCTTAGGAGATAGGAGCGCTGCTAACTTTTTCGCCACTACAACGTTTGAGCTGGGATGGGAGTTGGTGACATAATATGATTCTGGGAAGGTAGAAGGATAAGAACGTCCTTTAGTTTCAGTACTCATCTGGAGAAAATTCTCGAGAATCGTTGACCTTACTAAGCTTCTACAATTCGACAAGTTCGACGTTCAGAGGAGAAGATGAGTAAGACAATATTAAAATCTGGTAAAATGTTGATAAAAATGATGCCTAAAAAACGCTACCACAAGGTTATAAAAACTGGTTTTCGAAGCCAATATCTTGGGAACGACATAAGTTTTTAAATGGAAATTAATTGTGTCTTATGAAAATATTATTTTTAGTAAATATTCATTAGGTATGAAAACATTTTTTAAATCTAAGTTTTCGACTAAAAAATTATGAGAAGAAAGGAAAATATTGATTTAGAAAGTTTCTTGTCCATTCACAAAATATTGCCATTTATAACGGGTTATCCATTTTGCGATTACAAAAGTTTCAGTTAAAAGTCTGACATTTACAAAAATTAATTGTTTAACTATTGCACAATCCATACAAATTATTAAAACCTACTACGAAAATGGTGATTCTTCCACAGCCACTTGGCGTGCTTTAAGAAAATATCATGGTTTGCATAATCGTCCAGCTACGCAAGCATTTGGCGAAATTGTGAAGAAATTTCAAGAGACTGGATTGGTTACAGATATCGTAAGGCTTGTGCATCATCAAAGTGTTTTCGAATACCTGAACGTGTCGATTTGTCGGCGTTCTCAGGATTTTGCATCTGGATCTTACACATATATATCCTATCCAGCTCTCAACAACAATTGAAGGCAGCTGGCCATTCACAACTTTTCGAACAAAATTTTCTTCAGCGACGAAGCATATTTCTCACTCAGTGGATATGATAATAAACAAAATTCTAGTATTTGGGTTCACGAAAACCTTCAACTAATTGAAGTGAAACTATTACATCCACAAAAATCACTGTTTGATGCGTTTTTTTTGGTCCGGAGGTGTCATTGGACCTTAGTTCTTCAAAAACGAAACTGTCACCGCTGATTCGGAACGTTTTAATCATATGAAAACCGATTTATTTTTGGCTGCTATTGAATAATATTTACGACTCCAAACAAATGTGGTTTCAAGAAGATGGCGCCACATGCCTAAGAACTCAAGTGAATATGGCTTTATTGCAAGAGACATTTCCTGGCAGCGTAATTTCTAATTTTTTTGCGGGGCTACACGAAAGACCTTGTTTATATAGATAAATTTTCAACTCTTGAGCAGTTAAAAACCCGAAATCCATCAAGTTATGGCTGAGATACCGCCCAATATGTGTTAAAAAACTGGTCAAAAATTACCTCAAAAGAATCGATTCTTGCAACAATTCGCGTGGTGGTCATTTCAAAGATGTAGTTTTTCACAAAAAAAATTACGAAAGCAAATATTTTATATTTGTTTCATTTACGTTTACTTTTGAAACCGCAAAATGGATAACCCTAACGTGTTACAAAAATGAACTGACGGACATGGATGGGAAGTTATCAGTGTCGGTTGCATTTCAGCCCTGTTTTTTATATTGTGACAAATCCTCAAAACTTCTCTTAAACATACTTTTGTCCGGCAATGACAATTTGAAGCTCGGGTCTAAAAGTTTTAATCAGCTTGAAAATTTATTAGCGTATTCGATTTTTCTAAATCTCATGATCAGTTAAAAGTTCAAGATTATCGTTAATTTTTGAGAACTTGCCAAAAATACCTCTATAGTTTTCTGGATTGAAATTCATTCACCAAATATATTGCCAACCAAAGTATGTTGTGAGTTCAGAAAAATACTTACGCATTTTCTACTCGTTTTTTTGTCGGAATTCGTAAAACTCTCCGATAACGATGGAATTGCTGATAAGGTTGATTTGCTTACTTTAAATAATATTGCCTCGAGCGCAATAAGATTAAGTTTATATACTTTTTATCAATTTTTCTTATAGCCGGGAGGTTATATGTCCAGGTTCAAAGTTTCAGTAATTTTCAGCAAGGACAAATTGATGCAACAGAAAACTTTGTGAGGCTTTTTATATCCAAAACTTAAACTTTGATACCTTTTTATTAACATTTCTTATGACCTTTTTTACAGTGTGAAGAAATGGACTTCCTAAAAACGAAAACGACGATATAATTTAGTCTACCATTTAACCTTTCGTGGTGCTTCTAAGCATCTGGGAGCTCAAAAATAAAAAAAGATACGAATTCCCAATAAAATTCTAAACATATGATGATAAATAAAAACATGAAAGAAAGTTTAAGACCTTCAAAAATATAAAACCCAAATCAATTTTAGATCAAGAATTATGCCTTTCCTGCGTGTGGAAGTGCTAAATAATATTTTCACTTAAAACAAAAACAAAAACCCCATAACTTTCACTTCATATATGATTTATCTCTTCAAAAACAAAAACCCAAAAATAAAAGAACCCAAAACTAAACAAAACACCCACAATTTTTCTGTTTGAAAATGTATCTTTTCAAATTATTATCTTCATCATACATAAATATAGAATATGAGCAGGAAAAGGAAAATAAAAGAAGAAGAACCAAAGATAACCCTTTCAACAGTGGTGGCGGCAGCAGAAGAAGAAGCATCTCAAGCTCCAAGCTATCCCACACTCATTCACATCAATCACAAAATCCCACAAGTCGTAACTCAATTCTTTCCAAGTTAAACCCTTATTTCGACTATCCATCCATTCAAAAAGCTCAAAAATTAAATAAAGAAAGAAAGAAGAAAGAAGACAAAAAAGGTAAAGGATGATGAAAATGATGATGATGATGGGGTTGGCAAAATGATGATGCTGAGAATAAGCATGATTACGATGATGATGATGATAACGAAAATGATGATGATGACGTCCAACTGTGATCCAAAAAATGAATGAGCCCAAGATTCTGCACTTTGATGAGTCCTTTGAGACTTTCATCACTCTTTCAATTCCATATTCCACACTCACCTATGGTATGTGCTCTGCACTCGGATGTGGGCTTGAGGTTGAAAAGAGGGTGGTTGGTAAGATGGTTTTCCTTTTTTAATGCTATCAATGTTGTGTCCTGATGATGAAGGGCTAAAATCGAGATGGATTTTTTGACCTCATCAACCGAACCTCATCGAGTGTTACCCACTCGAATTCCCGAATGACATTTATATTGCGGAAATGATGATAAACTCGAATGGCAGAGTGTGTGATGTGATGTGATGTTATGTGATGTGTTCCGCAAAGGAGCTGTTCTGGGGCTCCTGATATAGACAGAACAGACAAAGGACCAAGGACAACTTGACGTTATACGTTCTCCGTTTGATATGGTCGGGTTTTTGGTTGGGTTTTGTTGGGCTTGGTCGGGTTGGTCTTGACTACTATACTATACTATACTCGTCTTAAATACCTACATACAGTTGTGGTCAACAAATTTCGACAAACACTAAGAAAAACATTTTTGATTTCTGTTTAAATGATTATTTTTTCGTTTTGGTTTTAATTTAATTTAATTCGAATTCTTATTTATACTAAGTTTATTTTAACTGAAAAAAGAAAACAAATGCTATCTAAAGTTCCAAAACTTTGTTAAAAAAAAAATATTGATGTAAGACATCGTGTCCCCTAAAAGAGTCGTCATAATAACTGGTGCTATTCGATTGTACCGTACCCTACATACACCAACTAGACTGTTGAGCATGTTGGTTCGGGTCAGCAGAAATGGTTTGGGAATATTTACCTTATTTTTGCGTGGGTCAAAATATTGTATTCCAAAATTTTTGTTTGGTGGAAATTCTGTATCTCAGAATGTTGTTTTTTTTTACAAAATCAGACCGATTTTTATTTTCACCCTATTCACAGCATTTTGAAGTAGATTAGGAATTTTTAAAACAAAGTATTTTTTGAGATTAAGGTATCATGAAATTTGTTTATTAATCATATTTTAGAAAACATTTTAAAGACAATAATATGTCTCAATCTTTTTTGACTGAACGTTTTGTGTCTGAATTTTGTGGTATCCCAAAAAGTTATAAGTTTTTAAGTAATACGTGATATTTTATATATGTACTGGAACGAAGCGTTACACGTATACAAATGCCAACACAGCGTGGAATACACAAAAAGGAAACCCACTCACACTTTACCCCTTCGCCTTACCTATTCAAATTCGAATTCAAAGATAACTTAAACAAAGAATCATTAGCGTACACGATTTCAAAACCCAAGTACAAAATTGATGTTCAGTTTTTATAATTCACATGTTGTTCTGGTAGAAAACTCGTCTTATAAACAAAAGAGTTATATTTATTTTATCTCACAACAGTAATATTTTAGTTTATTCTTTAATTTCTAAGCACACAAAATGTTAAGAGTTAGGCCCCGTAATTGCCAACTAAATATTTTATCATTTAATATTTCATACTAAGTTTAATTTAACACAATTGTATTGAAAAGTCCGATATAGATAAATGGTAAAAAATACAGAGAAAATTCCGAAGCTTATCCGCCATAATGATCAAGAGTTACCTTTGTGCTACCAAAGCATTAGTTTCCCACGATATACCCCTTTTATTGCAAAAAAGCTATTGGTAATAAATGTGGTTTACAACCCCGAATCACGCATTGGCTATACACATGAGTAATCAGACCAATTTTAACGTATAAACAGGGATAAGCTAAATAAAGTCCAACGTTCAGCTTGCCTATGTATAAGCGGATCGCTTCGCACGACCCCGTCTGCGGCACTGGACACCTTGCTCTACCTCACACCTCTTGAAATATTTAGCTGCAAGCTCTGCTATTCGCCTAAGATCTTCGTCGCTGTTATTCTAAGTTATTTAGAATCAATTCCAAAGCACACAGACTACACCAATCCCCAACTGCAATTCAACAGAAACTTTCAGATTTGTATACCTCCCAGATCTTTTTGGGAGGATAGGATATTCTTGGAGGATGGGTCAATCCATTTTTACACAGATGGGTCAAAAAGAAAAGAGTGGGTTGGTGGAGGTGTGTACTCTGAACGACTGAAATTAAGTCTCTCATTCCGCCTTCCATCATTGTTGCGTGTTACAGGTGGACCTTTGGGCGATAAAATAAGTCTTGTCCTGGTTTAAGGAAAAAGTGGTATCCAAATCTGATATCCGTATTTTCTCAGATAGTTAGGCCGTTATAAAATCTCTGGACTCTGTCGCTACAAACTCTATAACAGTCCATAACTGTCGATCATCTCTAATGGAGATGGCACAACAGTTTAATATTCACCTTTGCTGGGTGCCGGGCCATAGAGACATTCCAGGTAACTGTAACGCAAATGAACTCGCCAGAAACGGTACAGTGCAGCCCATCCTACCACGTTTGTGCGAGTACTATCATACCAATCGCTACTTATAAACTGCTGCTAATGCAAGACGCTGTGAGGAGGGCAGGCACCAGGTGGAACAACTTTAAGTCAAGTCTTAAAAAACATCTGGCCAACACTGGATTTTAAACGTTCAAGGTGCTTGCTCTCTCTAAGCAGATCGCATATTAGCTCGATAATAGATGTCATAACCGGACACTGTCTAATAGGAAAACACGCCACGGGACTAAGCGTATTCTCAAATGACTTTTGCAGAAACTGTATGGACGGGGAAGAGAAAGAAACGGTTCTTCTTCTTCTCTGTACATGCCCTACTCCAGCTCGAAAACGCAAGAATTACCTAGGAGAATTCTTCTTTACCGATCTAAACGATCTAAATCATATCGGTATAATCAGCTTCTCACGTTTTGTAAGGGACTCAAGCTGGTTCCATTGAGTTTAGGAGGAAGCCTTAAGATTCATGTGGTATCACAATGGGCCATTAAACTGGCCTAAGTGTGTCCGTTTCCATCTTGGACAGCCACTATTACCTAACCTAACCACCCCTTTTCTCCTCAAGTTGCTGAGCTTCTGTAACGTCCTGTGTTGTAACAACAAAACGTATTCCCCACTTCCCTTAAAGTGTTGCTAGGCACGTGATCGTATTCCCTAAAATGTTGCTAGGCACCTGATTGTTCATATTGTGGATAGGCTCTTGCATCAGTTCCTGCATTATTATTTAGTTTCTTTTAAATCTTTACATCTTATGATACATATCTGATAATTATTGTTAGTGCAAGCTACCTTATTGGAATAATACAATAAATTGAAAAACAAACGGGTCTTTTGGTTCGTTTCGGTACGGTTTCTGTTGTTTCTTCAAAACCCGAGTTTGTTTTGCTTTCTCGAGACTACTCCGGCGAGCTCAACTCAATTTTTGAAAAAAAACCATCACAGTACACGAATAGTAAAGAGTGATTTTTTAGCTATTATCGTTTTGGCAACACTGGTTTAAACAGCTGGCATATGTTTCGTGTTTTAATGGAAATAGCGAAATAGCCAGTTGAATTTCTAACCCAAACGATTCAAGTTAAGGCAACTCTTAGAACCGAGACAATACTACTCTTGAAGCTTTAAAGACGAGATCGAGATGAAACTGTGGAATATATTTTACTGAAATTTGCCGGTGAAACAATTGAAGCGAAAAAATCTAGCCCAAAACTGAGTCATCGAGACTCAGTTATACAAGACCGAGCCCGATATCGAGACAAAACTAAAAATGTTCGTTTTTATGAGACCGAGACGAAACTAGCAAAACTGTCGTCTGATAACAAGCTCCAATTCAACTATACAACTCGTCTTCAGAAATGCCCATAAGTATACCCTCGCCGAAATTCAAAACCAATGTTCACCGGCACCTCCTTTTAAACTCTCTCTCGATCACAACTTTTATAAAAAAGTTTATCTTTAATCTTAAAGCTTTAATCTTTAAGATGTCTTTCTTAGCTGGGTCGGAAAAATTAAGGTTTTTTTAATGTCTCACAAACAAAACAAAACTTTTGTAAGGTATTAAATTGTCCTGAATTCGAATCTTGCCTTATAAGTTTTTTAAAAAAGAATTTTGTTTAAATAAGTCTCTTTAAAAATGTTAAAAAGAACCAAAAACATTGTTTTTAGTAATAACATAAATCAAAACATAGTTCTTTATAATTGTATAAACTGTAGGTACTATGATTTTGTAAAAAACATATCTTTGTATTTGAAAAAGAGTTTGAATCAATCTTTGTCTTTATATTTAACTTCATATGTGGTTTAAAGAGACTTTGAATTGAATTCCTTTATGATTTTGAAAATACGTTTAAATAGAAGTTCAGTTTTAATTCTGATTTTAAATTCGATCTGCTCGAATCTTAAAAATAACCGTTTTCAATATTGTTTTTAAGATGTTTTCAATTTCAAAAACTTAATTGGACGACGGACGTATTAGCTACCAAAACAAAAATGACTTACAAGTCACTTCGGGTTTTTTTTCAAAACAAATTTAGATCTAGCATAAACGGTTCACCGCTTCTTTAAGGTATATATTATGTGAAAGAAGTTAAATCGAAGAACTTATTAAATGTTTCTAAAACATTTAATAAAGTATTACTAATAAGAAATTTGAGTATTGAAGAGATGAAAACTGTAGATTTTGAAAACTGTCATAAATATTATACGATGATTATTGAATTAAAAAAAAACAAACATCATAAAAACGTAACGAGGTGAAGTTCTTTTTGAAAGTCGGACTTGAGTTAAGTACTTGATATTTAATTAAAAACAATAATATAACTTTGATTTCAGTGGACGAATGTTATGTCTACAACTGTACATATATCATGATACCAATAGAGGTGTTGTTGGGTGTAAATATATTAAAGGGTTGTGTGTATCCTTCTATTTCTAAAGATGTTTGTTCCAGTTGAAGAAATTTCCTTTCAATATTTGCCCAACACAAGGATTTCGAGACAGTAAGAGAGTGGGGGTGAGTTCAAGGGGGGAAAGGGAGGGCAAGGTGATAGTATAGAATATTTTTTTATCGTTTTTTGTCAGCATCTGAACTTTGTCGAAGTGCAAGGATATATATTTATTTCAGGGGAAAGAGGGGAGGGATGCTTTATTCTCCTTCTCATTTGATAGAAAATAAAAGGGTTCCCCTATAAATCGGTCGTCGTCGGTCTTCGGGACGAATATCTTTCAGGATAAGTGCGATAGAAGGAAAATTGCTGATTTCATCAGTTTGAATCTGCTCTCCGTGTGTATTGTTATATGGTTCTCATCAAAACGGAACGGAACCGTACCTATCCCCATTCTCATTTTGCTTCCTCGTCTCGTTTTGTATTAATTCAAGGATTCGTCGTCCTTGCTATCTTCTACGTTGTCGTAGGTATGGCTGGGAAGGCAGGCGGTGTGTCGGGCGGTCTTGTCTATTTTATTGTTGCACCATTATTATGCTGGGCGCTCTGGTGATGATGAGAATGATGATGATATTGCTTTTTTTTACGAGATTCTGTGTCATAAAGGATATCGTGTTTACTATTGCAAGCGGGTCTCTCACGTCTCTTTCTCACTTATTTTTTTTAACTTTTTTTTTGACGTTTCGTTGTTGTTTTTGTTTCTATCTTTCTGTCTGTCTGTGTGTCTGTATGTCTGTTTGTCTCTTGCTCTTCTCTTGGGAGAAGTTTGTGTCCTGTTTTATTTTTGTATTATTAAAAATCTTGTATTGTCATAATCTTACTACGTTTTGTGTCGTTCCAGAGGGTCCTGAATCCTGATATGACTTTGGCACATGCACAAGCAAGGCAAGGCAGGGCGAGAGAAAAACATTTAAATTATGATTATTTTTGTATCGTTATTTTTATTTTGTATTCTCGTCCTGATGTCTCTGAATATGAATATACTAAAACCTGATTCGTATCCTTTTTTGTGTCATTTGTGTCGTTAATTCTACATACATATCCTTGCACAGGAGTTACTGATGTTAACTGTATATCATACATACAGCTGAGATTGCAATTTGTTTTGTTGAGTATTTCCTTACAGTATTTATTTTTATTTTTTTTTACTTTAGCTTGATGCCTGTCCTTGGGATGAAGGGAAAAATTTGTATATTTTTTAGTTGTTGTTGTTGTTGTTGAAGAAATTTGTTTACTAGGGGCTTTTTGACATGTCAGCTGGTGTCATGATTATGTTCAAATGTTGTGAAGGTTGTATTTCGATTAGAATTTGTATTTTCTTTTTTTATTTGGTATAGATTTTCATTCATACGATTTTGCGAAAATATTTATATGAAGGGAAACTCTTTTCATCATCAGAGAAAGAGAGTTGAGTCCTTATAGCGGGTGATGTTTTGATGTAATGAGACCGTAGTGAACAGGAATCATGCGGATGACATCTATTGAGGGGGAAATATGTGAATTGCTATTATATTTTATTTGAAAGATTGATTTGAAATGGATTTGATTACTTTTTTTGTTTCTTGTTTTGTGTGCTCTTATAGATTTTTTAAAATTTTTATTGAGGGGAAAACCATCCTTACATTTTACATATTCTACAAGAATGTTGTATTAGTATTTTTTTTCTTTTTAAATTTAAATGCAAATTGAAAGGAAGACACTAAAATAGTATAAGAGATCTGAAAAATGCACATAAATACATTCCTTAGAAAAACATTAAATAAATTGTTTTTTCAAGTCCTTAATTCAGTTTTAAATTTTAAGAAAAATTCACAAGAACACTAAATTGTGCAAAAGTTTCAACCAAACCGACTTCAGAACAGTAAAACTCACAAATGTAAGAGAAGAACTAACTTATTTTAAATATGTTTTTCAAATTGTATTTATTTCTACGAATTTTCAGTGAACCAAGTCAATCTTAGTTAATTGAAAAACCGAATACCTCATGTCATACTTCATTAGAAAGAGCAAAATATCCGACCTACATAACTTAATTTGGCATTTTTATTGTAGTTTTTGAACCCCCCATTTTTACCATGAACTCTTAAGTTTATAAATTGGGTTTTTTGGAAACTAGTTTCAAAATAGATTCAACTTTTAAGTTTTCCAGAAACTTTATTTAAATAAGTTATTATTATTTAAGCACTATTTTGATTTGATTAACATCTATTTCAAATTTATGAAAAATTTAAAAATCAAAGCAGTTTTAAATCTAGTTCTGCCTTTAAACTAGTTTTTAAAAAACTTTTCTTGATTATAGGTTTAGATAATTTAATTGAATTATTAAAGGCTTTTCAAAATTTGTTTCGTGTACAAAATTCTAACTCGAAAAATTTTAAAATTTGTAAGTTACTTGTGAAGCTTTGAGTGATGTGTCAATTTTGGCTGATTTAAGGACACAAGCTTTGAATCCATTGAATACCAGGAAATTTTTTTGTTGAATTCTCTATATTAATACCCATTTTTCTATTTTTAATAGCAATAAGTTAAAGAACGAAAAAATATTGACGTGTAAGAAATTATTATTTTTGCTAAAAACTTTAAGGAAAATATTAATTGTAGACAAAAGCAGATCCCATCTTTTTAGGATATGAAATATTGGAACGTAGGACGAGTTTGGTTAATCAAAAGAAATGAATGCATTAGTCTACTTAACATTGCTTACAAAGCTTCTCTGTCGTAATATGTGGACATCTAAAGTCCATCGTTAACAACCGGATAGGTCCTTATAAGTGTGGTTTAAGACCAAGAAAGTTTACAGTAAAACAAATATTTACATCAACGTACATCCTGGAAAAAACCCAAGAACATCAAATCGAGACCCACCATTTTTCAGCGATTTCAAGGCTGAATATGACAGCATCTGCAGGGACGAGATGTAAAGAGCCATGTTTAGTTTTGATTATCCCTGCCAAACTCGTCCATTTGTGCAGGATAACCATGGAGAACTCGCACTGTTCCATAAATGTTGGAAACAACTTTTCGATGTTTTAGGCATGGCTGTCATGCGATTTCTTTAACATCGTTATTGAAAGAATAGGACAGAGCTCCCACGTCAACGCTTATTTATTTATTGAATTCGTTAAACAAACTAACGTAAGAATTTTGGACTAATATTACATTTTTATTAGGATTTATAGATTTACAATGCTTTAAGCAATTTGCAAAAAAAAAGCTAAACTGAAGTATTGACAAAATTTACTTTAAATGTTTTACTTTTAAAATCATTGCTTACGGAATATACCAACAAGTAATACTTGTAAACTTAAATCAATTGGTTGAGGAGACTGTTTTTACCATAATTAAATCTGCTTGATGTAGGACGTAAAGGAACCTGTCTTCTTATAATTGAACGGCTATAAATATAGTTTAATTGTTCCAAAATTGATGGTGATATGACTGACCCATTGATCAATGTACTCTCTGTGTTTAGAAAGCGATGAAAGATTTATGAGCGTGAGCATATGATTGTACGGTGGAAGTTCGAGCCTATTGGATCATGGGAAGAAACGGAGGCAGAAGCGCATGAATCTTATTTGTACTCCTTCTATTTTGTTTATATGGACTGAATAAAAGGGAGCTCACATTATGCAGCCATATTCCAAAACTGGTCTTACAAATGATATATCAAGAAGTTTAAGAATATATTGGTCGCGAAAATAATGTGAAAACCGTTTTATAAATCCGAGTTAATTTTGAGTCAAGAGAGTTTAGTCAAATAAGAATCTAATTGCGTGTAAAACGCAATGATTTACATTTGTCTATGTTTAGTAAAAGCTTATTTTTAAAACACCATTCACAAAAACTATTTAGATCATCTTGTAGGAGTAAACAGTCGTCAAGTGAGTCGATACGTTTGAAAATTTTAATGTCATCAGCGTAAATTAAAACAGATGAGTGTTTAATAATAGAAGGTAACGAACAAAGTAAACAGTAAAGGTCCTATGTGGCTACCTTGTGGTACGCCAGAGTTGGTATACAAATATGATGACTGCTCATTCCTAAAAACTACACTGTATGATCTATTATATAAGTATGACGAAACCCAACGAACAAATTTATCGTTAAAGCCTTGGGATTTAAGTTAATGTTTTATGGCACAATTTATCAAAGGCCTTACTGAAGTCTGTGAAGGCACAGTGAACTTGTTTTCGTTTTTAAACGAATCTTAACAAAAAGAACTGAAATAAAAGAGGTTAGTAACTGTTGACTTATTTTAAACAAAACCATATTGACTGTTACAACTTATAGACTTACAATTAAACGATATGACTTCTTCCAAAAGTCTCTCCAATTACTGACTAAAAAGGGTTCACGGTTAATGAGGGCAAAACAAAGTATTTGTTGCCATCAAGAAAGAAACTAAAATCCTTTCACGTCTCGGTCAGAACTTAACAATCGACAGACGTAACTTTGAGGTAGTTAAGGTCTTTGTCTACCTAACCTAGGCTCACTTGTGAATACAGAGAAAAAACCTCAGCGTTAATATTAAACGAAGAATTACTCTTGCTAACCGCTGTTTCTTTGGGCCCTCTTGCGGCAACAAAAGTGTCGCTACATAGGACCTTCATCGTCTTCCCTTCCGGATGAAAATATCTTGGGTCGTTTCGAGAGAAAAGTTCTTCGCGAGATCTACAATCACGTGGTGGAGAAGATGAAAAAACAAGTCAGCTGGTATGGCTGAGTCACGTAGAGCACATGAAAAATAATGCTCTTGCTCTTGTCGTCGAATCTGTCGTCGAGGACAGCCTAGCAGAGGAAGACCGTGGATCAGATGGCGCGCACAAGTGGAAAGTAACCTCATCGAACTTGGAGTGGCGACATCTAGCTAGGGACGAAGTTTGTTGGGTGAGGCCATAGTTCACACAAGACTGTAGCTCCATCTTAATTAAGTAAGTAAGTTGGTTTATCAAAATTGTTAAAAACCAGTGCTTGTGTCCTTCAGGGATACATTTTCAGTCCTTCACTTTAAAGATTATTGATTGATCATTTTTATGAAATTTTAAATGTTATAGAATCTTTTTCGAGGGTGCTACACAGAGGACCTTCTGTGGGTAAGTTTGTGCAAAAAGTTTGTCTAATTTATATGGTAGTGTACAAAATGCATGCTCCCCGCTACAAGACTGTAGTGCCACCTTAATTAAGTAAGTAAGTTAGTTTATCAAGGTTGTTGAAAGCCAGTGTCCCTCAGGGATACATTTTTAGTCTCTCACTTTTAAGATTATTAATTGTTCATTTTTATGAAATTTTATAAAATCTTTTTTGAAAGTGCTAAACGGAGGACCTTTTGTGGCTAAGTTTGTCTATATAAAAAAATTAAATTGTGTGGCGCAACAGTCCGTTTGAGAAATAGGGCCTAGTGACTGACAACTCTCAACCATTCCTGGTTGAGAGTACTGTTTGTCAGGTATGGAAGGGACCTACAAATTTGAGAAAGCACTTTTCATGACAAAAATTGCTCTTGGCGGATTTGTCAATTCCTCGCAATAGGCAGTACCCGCGAAAGAAGTTAGGTGGCATGAGCAGACCTCTCTCATGACAGTCCATCGCACTAACCCTCATGCCACGGGTTCGTCTATATGGTAGTATAAAAAAATCATGGTCCCCGCTTCGATGATGACTATGATAGTGCACCACGATCTCAATAGCTCAACATTTCGTGCACTAGTCTTAGAAGAATTCTGAACAAAAATCTCAACTTCTTCACTTTCAAATTCCAAATTATTCAGCAATTGAAAGTGCATGACTTTACACTCTTCGTTATCGCTTCGCAGTTAAGGCCTAAGAGCAGCTTGAAATTGGACAGATTGACAGTTTTGGTGCAAATTGTGGTGTGATGGCTTTGGAAAATGTTTCCTCGAAAATCAGATACAAAGCATGTTTTGGTTTATGCAGTAAAAAGTGTTGTGAAGTGACAAAAAGCATAACGTTTTCAAACCATCTTAGCAATTTAATTTGCCGATCTCGGAGCTGTGATTTGAATACTTTAAAATTATTTTTGTATGGGAAATTGTTTAGGACTGAAGATATGTCAAAAAAGACACAAAAAAGGGATCTACACAACATTGATCTAAGTGTGGATATACTGTCATCAATTGTAAGTTCATCAACCCAACCTAAGCTAACAAATCCGGAAATGATCCAATCTCTAAAGAATTAGTTTATAACTTAAGACCATCGACAAGGGCTTATAAAATTGGAATTTCGGAATGGACTTTCGCCAAGATACAAATTTAACTTCGAAAAGTTTGTGTTACATGATTAATGGAAATGTAGAAATAAAACCACAATATGTACTTTCAAAACGATTTTAGTTTTCGTAATTTGCTTGCATTTTAAAAGAAATGTTACAATTAAAACTATTTCAAACGTTTTAGTGTTAAGCTTTGAAGAAGAAAAAACTCAATCTAAATTTTGAGCCTCATTAAAAGGTTATAGCAGAATATATTTAATTAATTTTACCCGACAAACTTTCACCAAAAAACTTTTAAAATTTAGTAATCAGCAAGTATTTAAGGTTCTGTTTAAAATTAAAGCTTCAATGAACATTTGACGGGCTTATAATTACCGACAAAGATGATAAATTGAAATACAGTAATTAGTGTGTTAGCTTTCCTTAAAAAACACAAAATAAAAGGATGACCAATTTCAAAAATTACTAAATGTGCAACCACGAGCAGAATGGTTACGAAAAATGTTAGACGAATTCAAAACCCAACTTTTGCTTATACAGAACTATTCATACAAATGAACATAAAACACGTAACCATGGAAGTCTAGCATATCTGTGGTTAAAGAATATAAAACAAAAACTTAAGGTGCCCACCTTTTCTAATCGATTTACAAAATAGTCATCCATTTCGAGCTTGAATTCTTCCCAAAAACCTCAAAAATAATTCAAAGACCCAAACATACACATTCGTACCTTCAGACTTACCCTTACCGTTGGTACATTTCTATACCACCGTACCGAAAAACCGACCTAGGTAAGGAGGGGGACCGAACTTAGTACATTTTCAATACGATTTCAGATTGAAATTGTGGGATAGCCAAAACAGAAGAAAAACAAAGAAATGAAACAAGAGACACTCTTGAGTTCGTTTCGAAACCCCATTCAAAAATACATTTGACTATCGAACATTCCTAAAAGCTACAAACATACGTCGGTCGTTCATATCACCAACTGAGTGAGAGGGTAGTCTTCACCTTAACTCCTTCTCCTTTTCCGCTTAAAACTACAACAAAATTTAACAAATTGGAAAATAGTTTCACTTACACAATATGGTCAGCTGGATGTCCATGGAGACCCTTTCCTTGACACCGTTATCTGCTGAGCACTGATATATGCCGGCATGATGTCGGTCGACATTCTCCAAGATTAGTGTTGAACTATCCGAGAGATGTGTTGGCCCGGAGAAGACGTCCTTTTTAAACCAGAAAATCGTTGGCACCGGATTCCCAGATGCTTTGCATTCCAATGTTACCGTACTGCCCTTACGTGCTGTCACTTGTCCATTGTGTGGCAGGGCTCTTAAGGTGGGCGGTACTGTAGATGGAGGTGGTATTCGATGATAGTAGCATCAGCATAGGAAGATGGAGGTGGTTTTTTTTATTCATTTTTAGAAAGTTCGGTTTTTGTGAGTTCGGTTTTTTATTTTTGGTTGTTGTTTCGGTTCGTTTCACATCGTTCACAATCGAGGGTAATCCACCGGAAATGAAAATTTTAATACAAGAAAATATTTAAACAATTTTTCAATTCATCAGAGGGAAAGACAGCCAGGGGCTTAGGGCTTTTCGATTTTTTCTTTTGGAATAAGGGATTTTAAAATATATCCATAAACAATCTCCGGAAGGGCTTACTTAACGTAAAATATAATATAAAACATATAAAAAAAGAAACATAAAATATATTCATTCAAGGATAATTTTCATATTCCTATATCAATCCTTAAACTTATATAACTCTCTTTCTCTGCTTACCTAAAATCTCAACTGTATGGACTTGGTCACGATTCTCTTGGTCTCCCAATTGGCAAATATAATCGCCGGCATCTTGAGTCTTTACACCATTTATCTGTAGATTATAGTCTCCGACAATTTTAAATCTAGAGTCCCGAGAGATTTTCAAATGTCCTGCAGTAAGGACAGACGATCCTTTTCGCCATAGTAAAACGAAGGAGCCGAGATTTTGAACTTTACATGGCAGTTCGATGGTCTCACCAACAATCACTTTGTAAAGATGGCCTCGGGAGAGGAATTTCGGTGCTATTGTTGGATTGTCATTGTCCGACGACGATGGTAAATGGAATGATCCCACAGGTTGATTGTGTGCTGAAATATAAAATGGAATAAAGAAAAAAGATAAAATAAAATCCAGAATAAAAACACATAAAATAAAACGAGATTGTAGACATGTTAACGAAGAGATGATCAAATAGATTTGAATATTGATTCGCTCTTCTACGAGTTCAGTGTTTTGTATTTTTTTTTTATTTTGTTCGTTTAAAAAGAGATTTGTTTTGTAAATTGGATGGGAGGATATTTTTGTTTCATTATTGAGTTCAAGGATGTTGGAGGCACGACATATCTGAATGTGTTGGTGCAGTTTTTGTTGTGATTTTTTTTTCTTCAAAGAGTCCCTTTTAAACTCGTAGATTTGACATTGTGCTTAGGGGGATATTTTAAATCTAGTTTAAATATTTTGTATCTAATTTATAAGTTCAAGTGAACGTTCCTGAATTGTTTTAATGCTTCACCAATTGGAATGTATTGTAAATTTTTTACGTAATTCTAATAACAGATACATTTTTCGACCATGTACAGTGTGAATTTTTATTAAGAAGTATATTTAATATAAAACGTAAAAATAGAAATTAAGATTGAAGTATTTATTTGTCCAAATCGATAAATAATTGGCAACAATCAGCGAACAAAAATAATTTTCATCATATGTGTACATCTTGTAAAAAGTTAACAAAAAATGTACTTGATTCAATATTTTGATAAATTTGTAATAATGTAAATCTCATATACAAAATTCTCCTGTCACAGTGTTAGTTGCCACACTCCTCCGAAACCGCTTAACCAATTCCAATGAAATTTTGCATATAAATTCGGTAGGTCTGAGAATAGGTTTTTATCTCTTTTTTATATTCCTAAGTACTATGGTTCAATTGCATTCCCATCATACACGGTGCAACGATCTTACAATAGTATTCAGTGGGGTTATGTACAATGAAGTATTGATTGCTATCGAGGATCTTTGCATTATCGTTGCCAACTTACCACTTAGTCATTTTTCATGCATCTGATTTAATAGACACTGAATTGAAACGTGAAGTACAATACAATACTGTCTAAATGCCAGTGATTGTTGCTCGCAATGTCCCACTAATGAATGAAGAACAAAGAACCATTAATGACCACATCATGCTCTCAGTTTCGGTAGGACGAGGTGGATTCCTTTTTTTGAAAGCACCAGGTTGAAGTGGAAAAACATTGCAATTGGTATCAGATTGACAGTTGCATCTTCTGGCATTACGGAAACTTTATTGGAAGGAAGCAGAACAGCTCCTTCAGTATTTAAACTGCCGCTAAATATTCAAAATAACCTAGAAACGGTGCACACTGGGGCCATTTGTATGAAGAGCGTGCTCAAAATGCAAAATTGAGAATAACGGTATTCTGCAATTTTTTTTTTTTGTTGCACAGTTAGCATAATTTTCTATTAATCTGTAAAACTTTGAAGGTCGGCGAGGGAGTAGGGTGCTAGAAAACAAGCGGTTAAGTTGTGTTTTGGTAAATAAAAAAATCTTTTGTGCTCTAATCGGTCAATTAAAAGTAAAAAAAAAACAAATTTCAGTGGTTTTAAAAAAAAGAAAAAAATGTCATCGATTAATCAAGGTCAGTATATAAGTAAAAAGCATTAATATTAACATAAATAATAAAACTCGCGGAAAAAAAATAAAAAATGAAAATATCCATATAAAATGTTTAAAACATTTTTTTTTCTAATTTGCAATAGAGGCTTTTGAAACTGAGTATGTAGACTTATCATATAGATGTTCTTTTAGTAGAAATAAAAGATAGAAGTAAAAGCCTCTGTTGCAATTGGAAGTTTTTTAATTAATTCTATAAGAAACGAAGATGTGGAGGTTGAAAAAAATCTTTTTTTTTTCAGATTCTTCATTAGAAATTGAAATTAAAAAAAAAGTTTTAGTGGACAAATTTATAAATAGTAATGACAAAGATTTCGGTAAAAAATTTGATCACATTGTTGACTTTGTTATGGAAATAACGGCTTGTCCTACTGAAAATAGAAACAAAATTAAAACGGAGCTCCGAAACTTCAAGACCCAGCTACGTAGTAAGTGGATAAAGTATTCTAAGCACAATGAACGACTTGTAGCAAATGAAAAAAGTTGGTTGGAACAGAGTTGTGTGTTCAAAAAATCATGTGTTCCTAGGGTGGGGATGGGAAGACGTACGTTAGATTTTGAGGAGTGCAGTGATCAAACTAAACGTAGAAAAACGGCTAGTTTGCGTTCTGAGATTCCTGCAAATGTCTTGGCTTTTGCTGCTCAGATGTCTTTCAGGGCTTCAGGTAAAAGTCAAGAAGCAGAAGTTATTAAGAAAGTTGCAGAGTCACATACCTACGCAAAAGATTGCCTTGATTTAAATATTAATTCAAAAATAAAAAAATTGTCGCCACGAGAAGCACTTTCAATGATTATTGAAGCTCAACTGTCAAGAAAGCAATACGACACCATCAGGAACTTTGCAAAAGATCTGTTTCCATCATATAAAATGATTCAGGCAGAAAAGTCTTTATGCTATCCTAATAATGTTTCTGTTAGTGAAACTAAAGCTGAGGTGTCTCTTCAGTCGCTGCTTGATCACACAGCTAATCGGTTACTTAATTCTCAGCAAAATATTTTCGAAGTACGCACTGTAAATCCATCTGACGAGATTGTTTTAATTTCAAAATGGGGGTTTGATGGAAGTTCCAGCCATACGCAGTACAAACAAAAGTTTATATCTGAATTTTCTGATGACAAATATATGTTTTTAACGTCCCTAGTACCTTTACGGTTAGTGTTAAATAAATCGAATGAGATGCCAGTTGTCTTGTGGCAAAACCCCAGACCTTCCTCACCCAGATTTTGCAGGCCCATTAATCTTGAATACGCAAAAGAAACAGATGAACTTGTTAAGGAAAAAAAAGAGAAAATTGATGGCGAAATCAGGAACTTAATAAGTTCAATAGTTTATTTAAATGGAAATTCATATGAAGTAAATCACAAACCCATATTTACCATGGTTGATGGAAAAATATGCAATTCCTTAACTGATACAAATTCGACACTCAGATGCTATTTATGTGGTGCAACGTCAAAAGACTTCAATAATCTTGAACTAGTTGGTCAAAAAGAGACACAAAGTGATTACTTGTCATTTGGCATTTCTGTACTACACTCATGGATTAGAACTTTCGAGTGTATATTGCATCTTGCATACAAATTACCAATAGCTTCTTGGCGTGTCAGTAAAAAAAATAAATTAATCGTTGAAGAAAATAAAAATAGAATACAGACAGAATTCAAGAGCCAAATGTCTCTCATTGTAGACAAACCAAAGCCTGGTTTCGGAAATAGCAATGACGGAAACGTAGCTCGAAAGTTTTTTCAAAATTATGAAACGTCTGCAAAAGTAACAGGAGTGAATCCGGAGCTTATCAGACGATTTTATATGATACTACAAGCCATATCAAGCGGCTTTAGTATCAACTCTGAAAAGTTCAAAAATTACTGCCAAGACACTGGTCAATTATATGTAGAATTATATCCGTGGATGCCAATGACCCCAACTGTACACAAAATCCTTATTCATGGGTCTGAAATTATCAATAACGCTTTGTTACCAATTGGTATGCTTAGCGAAGAGGCGCAAGAGGCCAGGAACAAGGACTTTAAAGCATACAGGGAATATTTTAGTAGAAAGACATCCAGAATAGATAACATTACTGATATTTTTAATCGTTTATTTATCTCATCTGATCCACTTATGAGTCTTATGCGCTCATTACCTGTTGTAAATAGAAAATCATTCGACATTGAAGTTGTGAATTTATTAGAAGAAGAACGTTAAAACTTAAACCTTTCTTTATCTACTACGTAAAGCTACACTTTGTAAAATATGTACATATACCTTTTTTTTTAAATGAATTAAGAAAAATATTGGTTTATTAATGAATTGTATTTCCTTTTTATTAACTAAACACACATTTTTGAAACGAATCCCATAGATACAGAGTTTTGAGCACGCTCTCCATACAACCGGCCCCAGTGTGCGGTGTGCAATACAAAAAAACAACAATCGTTGAACAGAGGGCGTTGAAAGATATAAAAAAACAATGACAGATTACTTGGCAGCGCTCTTTTCAGGTGATTTCAGACAAACACCTCCTGTTATTCCACGTTCCACGTATGCTGATGAGATCAACGGTACTGTGGTGCAATGTTGAAAAAATAAATATGCGTGTTCAAATGCTTCAATATCCATCCGCTGAAACATTCTCAAAATAAATGTTTAATATAAGCGACGAAAAAGTTACTACAGATGAAACTGGAAGCAATTACTGGTCGATTTCTGCACGATAATAATTCCCATGATGGTGGTACCCGTGGCATGATGGTTAGTGCGTTGGACTTTCATGCTAGAGGTCTTGGGTTCGATCCCTGCCTATGCCATCTAAAGTCTTTTGACGGGTACTGCCTCTTGCGAGGAATTGACAAATTCTCCAAGAGTAACTATTGTCATGAAAAAGTGCTTTCCCAAAATTAGCCGTTCGGAGTCGGCATATAAACTCTAAACATTACTCGCACACAGGAATGGTTGAGAGTTGTAAGTCACTAGGTCTTGGTTCTCAACGGACTGTCGCGCCACCCAATTTTTTTTTTTTTTTTTAATAATTCACATGATGCTCTCATTGACTAGCTATTTCCCGATGTACACAGACAATATACAAATCATGAGTGGACGGCTGAAGGGGCAATTTCAGCAGCAAAAAATGTGGATGTCAACGAATTAAATATCCAGATACAACATCTGTTACCAGGAGGTTTGGTGTCATACAAATCTATTGATACAGTTTGTGATACTACCGAAGATGTGAAATATCCAATTGGGTTTTTGAACTCATTGGATTAACCAGACATGATCCGCATAATTTACAACGGTTGTGCAAAGGCACGCGATTAGTAATTACAAAATTTATAAAAAATGTTATCGAAGCCATAATTCTAAATGACAAATTCTGAGGTGAACATATATTACTACCGCGAATCCCTATTATACCCACAGATGTGCTTATTCAATTCAAATGCCTTCAATTTTCAATTAGATTTGTATTTGCAATGGCTATTAATAAGTCTCAAGGCCAAACGATGTCTGTCTGCGGATTATATTTGAAGACATGTTTTTCAGACGGACAATTATACGTGGCGTGCTCTCGAGTGGGCAAACCATCCAATTTGTTTGTATTCGCGAAAGACGGGATCACAAAAAATATTGTACATTGTTGCATTAAGGGATTGGTATTGTTTTTTTTGTAGTATAGAAGTAATTAAAATAATGTATATAATTTCACAGACTTAATTTTATTAAATCAAAAAAATTGTTTGGTTATTTGTTATTTTAATATTTTGTCACCGTTTACAGTGCATCCTTACACATTTACAATAAGCTATTTATTTCTATCAAAATATTCTCTAGAAATTATTTATATGACAACACAACGTTTGTGGGGTCAGCTAGTAGAAATATAAATATGAGTCTATATTTGGTAACATTTTACAGGACTTGGATTAGAACAATCTTAGATTGGTATGGTCTATGAAAAATACTATTTTGTGCGTTGGAGACCTGTGGTGTATATGTGCAAAACACAAAGAGGAGGCATGTCATGGAAATTGACAGGTAGGTGATAATAATCCGCTGGGCAGTCGATGGTATAAATCTAAAGCATTGATAGACTTGGTTGAAAATACTCAATATCTTTTTCCTCGCTAAGAAAAGCTTGTGCCCTGCAATCTATTCGGAGGTTTTCTATTTCTTGTAGATTGCCGCAACATAGATTCACGCGAATCTGATGGTGTCTAGTGCACCATGATGGTCAGATATTGATATGGATTCATTTAATAAAAATAAATTAAGTGGCTCAACAGTCCGTTTGAGAATTATGGTCTAGAGACTGACAACTCCCAACCATTCATGTGTGCGAGTACTGTTGTCAGGGATGAAAGAGACCTAAGTTTTAAGCCGAATCCGAACTGTAACTCTTACTCTTGGAGAATTTGTCAATTACTCGCAAGAGGCAGTACCCGTGATAGGTGAGGTCATGGTTAGTTCTGGGTCTGATAGTAATTCTGCTAAGCCATGTCTTTTGATTACTACTTCACCATCGTAGACTGGTTACTTGTAATTTGTACTGCGTATTTTGTCAATATGTCGGATAAGCTTCTCACCGTCTATCATTATTTCATAGTGAAGACTTCCCCCTTTCGCCCAAATTTCCATATGCACGCCTTATTTCTATATGTACGAGCTTTGACCAATTCCTCAATATTAAATTGTTAGATTTGTCATTTTCGGTTTTTAAAACTGATTCTCCTTTAACAAGTTTTATTACAAAAATGGTGAACATTTTGCAGTTGCAACTTACATATTTTAAAGTTCTTTTGAGTAATCGTGATACACTTTTATGATCGAAAATATTAATATTGGTGGAAAAATTTGAGGTTTAAAAAAATTAAGTGCTGTAAACCATCAAAAGCAAGTGTTTTGCTCAGTTAATAACGATTAATTTGTAAGATTTTTCCAAAATTAAAAAAAATCACAGAAAACTGTATGAAATCTTGATTCGAAGCAATAGTATGGTCATTAGAATACAAAAAAATTGTTCGGTATCTCATAAATTAATGATTGAATGATCGATTCTGGTTCATCATTAGAAACGGGCTTTTCTCTATAAACATGAGCCTTAATATATATACAAAATTGTTTAGAAGCGTTCAATAGCCCGAAACGTGAAATAAAGTTTTCCTAAAAACGAAATAATGAATTACCGACTTGTTGTCTGTCAAACTATCTGTGATACTTGTCAATCTTTTCACAATAGTTCAATTATCTGTGATAACCAGTATGGTTTTGTTAAAAAGCGTTCAACTGTTTGTAATTTCCTTCACTTTACGTCCTTTTGTTTAGAAATTTTTGAAAAATGTGAACAAGTAGATTTTCATTTCAACAATTTAAACACAATAATATTTGAGGTT
The DNA here is from genome assembly GCF_945859685.1 of Eupeodes corollae. Lineage (NCBI taxonomy): Eukaryota > Metazoa > Arthropoda > Insecta > Diptera > Syrphidae > Eupeodes > Eupeodes corollae. Next base: position 288,451,542 of record NC_079147.1, read on the forward strand.
TTTGTGTAAAAAGTGCAAAAACTAGCTTAAGTCCCTAAGTTGATGAAATATTATTTACTGTTTATAAACAACAAATATAATTCGCTGTATTTGTTGGGAGGTGTTTTTTGGACAGAATTACGGTTAGCCTAATTAAAATATGTTTGGATATCATTTTAAATATATACAAAAATTATAACTGTACCTTTTTCCCTTAAAATAAATAAAACACATCTCTAAGATCCTTTGAAAAATTATCCTTAAAAAAAATTAAATTACGGCACCCTAAACAAAACAAAACTAAATCCTTTTGCTTTCACAAAAAATAAAACCTAACCTAACATATAAATTCTTAAACAAACTCTCTCTCTCTGTCCATAAGGTCCATAAGCTCGACACGTTTTTCATTTTAACAATAATAATTCATCACTATAATCCCAAAAAACTTTCTCTCTCTTTCTGTCTTTTTAGTTGACCACTGAATTCAGAATCCTAAAGAATTTATAATCCAAATGTACAAAACCACTTCATTCATCAAATACAAATTATGTTGATATTCTACTACATTCCTTGTCCTTCCATTTTTGTTTCTTTTTTTTTAAATAGGATAAATACCTAAAAAACAAATTAGACTCAACCCAAACATAGAAATGGACAACACAAAAATAAACAAAATAAGAAACAAACATTACTAAAAGCAACAAATAAATTGACACAAAAAGAAACTCCTGATTAAACAAAAAAAGGAAAACAGAAAAAATAACAAGGATAACCACAACAACTCAGAAATAGGTACATACAAACAAAAAAAGGACGAAAATGAAAAGAAAATAGGGAGAGCTCTAGATCAACAAAAAACCCAGAATGAATCATCATCAACTGTCATAGGGATCAAATTTTCCCTTCTTCCTTCTCTCTCTCTCTTTACGTTATTTGTCGCTTTCTATCCTTTTCTCTTTTGAAGGAAAAAGGACGAAGAAAAAACAACAGAGAATTACCGAAGCATAAAATGATTTAAATTAATTACACAGCACCAGGACATCAAATATTATGAAAATCCTTTATTTTAATTCAAACATTGCCACTAGTGCCACGCCACGCCACGCTACACCACCATCCTCAACCTACTCTCTACCACCCAACACCCATAAACAAAATGAGTGCGGTGATGTGGAGGCAGAGGTTGTGTGTATTTAGAAGGTGTACCTAAAATGTTAACTGTATACTCTTTTTAATATTATGATGTCCTGGAATATCAGCTGACTCATTCCATTTTCCTCCACCCACCTAATGGGATCGGGATGCCCACTCAACTGTTATTGTCTTGGAATATAAATGGTGTGCAAAGTATCCGATTATCATAACGTAACATGCGGTTTTGGAAGTGGAAGAAGAAAAAGGATATACATAGAGAGATAGATATAATGAGAGGTCCTGGCGTAAAGCAACAAAGAAAAAATAAAGTAAAAACCTAATGAAAAACAAAAAAGAAAAACCAAAAGGTTACCAATGCCAACTATGTGTATACCTTCATATATTTTCGCTTTACTAAATCTACATACGCCTTGAACCCATCCACCATTAAAAAAAGGGACAAAACTGTTTACTGCGAGAGATGTAATTAATTAACACCTCACCGCTAACACCAGGGATTTTTCCCTTGCCCTGGGTTTCTGCCTTTGCCTCATCCTCATATAAACCATCACCATGAGTGGGTAGGTAGTCCAAGTTTGTTATTGCCTAGATAAGGACCTGGGTGTCCCCGAAAGCCCGAAAGGGTTTTGTACACACACACAATGTTTGTGAGCCAATCCTTTGCTTGTCCTTGTCACCCAGGGCTCCAATTGCTTTGGCCCATCCGGTTTGGTCTTGGTCGTTGGTTGTCGTGGACATGAAAAAAATATCAAGCAACGTCGTCGTCGTCCTCGTCGGTCGGTCGTCTTTTTTGCAAAATAAAAATAAAAGGAGTGTAGGTTGATAGTGGATAGTAATGTAAGGCCCCCAAATTTCCCATTTCTCCATTTTCCATTACCTTTGCTTCTTTTCTCACTCCTGGGCCCGCACCCGCACCCATCTGACTCCTTTTTGTCCTCGTTATCAACAGTTAAACCTTTTTTTTACCACTCGCATTTGTAACAACGACACGACGACCATCAGCTTTTGAAATGAGAAAATAAAATGAAACAAAACACGAAACGACAAAAAAAGGATAATAAAGGATCAACCAAAAGTTTAGGGCGAACAGCCCAAGAGCAAAAGAACCAAAGAACCGAAGAGCCAAAGAGCCGAAGAGCTCTTCCAAGGAATTAACTCTTTCATGGATATTGATAATTTACGCCAGCTGATGCCGCACCATATCGCATTTAGCTCAACGAAAATCGTCCTTTATTTTCTTATTTTTTCAAGGGCTGAAGACTGCGGATTGGAGCAAGGGAAGGGAAAGAAAGGTACTAGGTATAGGTATAAGGTATCTATATAGCTTTTGTCGTCATCGTATAGTATACTAGCTATTATCCTGTGCTCAATTTGATTGCTGTAGAAATGTCCTTTAGGGCATCACAGCAATTGTCATAAAATAAACGCCATAAGATACAAACTGACACAATAGGATGGGAGCCTCACAAACTCCGCAATTCGAACTCGAAGTCGATTGATTTTTTTTTGCTGTTGGTTCGGTTCGTTTTATTTTATTTAGTGTCGCTTCAGTATGTTAACGCGAGTCCTTTTGGCAAGGATATACGAGTTGAGTATGTAGGTTGTACGAGCGACTTCGTATGCTATGCATACGTTTGCGTTTGACATAATATTATGGTGGTGAGGGTAATGGGGATGGTGATGGTGATGGCGGTACACACAAAAAGACGCAAAAAGCTGTAATGTTTATTTCATTTGGCCTTAATGAAAGTTAAGGAAGCACACAGAGCTTAAGAGACCTTATACATACATTCTTCTGCTTCTTCTTCGTCTACGGAGGTGTAGCATGTATAATATATAGGATTTACGAGTGAGCGAGAGAGTGTGAGGTGGGAAGACGGGAAGTAGGATGGGAAAAAAGGAACTTATCTTCGGAATAGTGCTAAATGACTTTGCCTTAACTGTCTTCCCGGCCTTTTTATTACTATTATTTTATCCTCTGCCGAAAAACAAATAGAATATAAAAGTGGGATATATGCTTTGCCAAATTCGTTAAGGCGATATTGACAAACGCACATAGGCTTTAACTTTAACTTTGACTGCGACTTCGACATAGACATCTGCCTCGACTCAACTCAAATCAACTTGACTCGACTTCAATTCAACTTAATGATTCTAAATAATCATTAAGGGATGATCTTCATGGCGGTATTGGTGGTGGTGGAAATGATGGTGGTAGTGTTTGTAGGTATTAGATTGGTATGGCAAAGGTTAAATGGCTCAAAAGGATGTTGATGAATTTCTTAGAAAAATAAAAGACGACGACTACTAAGGAGAAGAAGACGAAGTAGAAGATGCGGAAAGCTTAGTGGTTGTTAATTTGTTTTTCTATATCATGATGATGGTGTGCTGCAGGCCATTTAAACGTTAGTTTTTGAATTTGTTTTCGTTTTTGTTTTTATCTACGCGTGGGGATGTATTTATTTTCTTCTTTCTATTTTGTTGTTGTCTTCTATTTTTGTATTTTAAGAGAATTCATTTGCAAAATGGGAATTGAGGGATTACATGCAACCATCGCATCAGTGGCAGAAAGAAGACTGAAGAAGAAAAAGGAAGCTAGAAATTAAGGATTTAGAGATTTTGTTTTGAATCCAATTGATATTAGTATAAATCAGATTGCGGGGTGGGGTACATAAAAGAAAGGAACAAATTTTAGGCATTAAATGAGAGAATGGGATGAGGAGTCTATTTTAAAAGTCGTTAATCAATTAGGTTAAATTATGTATTGCGATGTTTTTTTCTTAGCGTGCTTTGTATATTTTAAAATTCTTATAAGGATTATAAGGAGCAAGATTAAGGATAAAGCGAATAGACAAATTAATTCTAGAAACTACATCAGCAAATAACTATATGACCTATATATATGGTTTTGTCAAATAATATTTGTCGACAATACGGTCATGTTCCTTAATATTCAAATCACTCTATCACGTCAGTTTTTTGAGATAATACTTTTTGAAATTAAAGAACAACGCTTGTAAATTATCGAATCTCGTTATCGAAATGTGCCCTCTTCACAAGTTATTAGATTTAACTTGTCGTGCATAAATCTTAAGGAATAGCTAAACCAGGAATAGCAAAAACGGTTCTTGGCAGAAAAACTTAAATCGGTATTTTTTTGATTTCGTTATGAATCCGTCTTCTAAACAGGTCTATTTTCAAAAAAAAACAACATTGCGTTTTTGAAAAAAAAAGAAAAAATGGAAAATCAAGCCCTGAACGCATAAACATCTCATCGATTTCAAGTACGCAATATTTTTAGCACTTTTTGGGATAGATTTGAAATGATTTGCTTACAAGGCCAAATTGACTCATAAATTTCAAGGTGCGCTGAAAGTAGTTGGAGTTAGATCAAGATTATGGGTGGAAAATCATCTTTTGTGACGAGAAGTATTATATTTTTGGCGGATACTTTCATGTATAAAACAAATGCGTTTGCTTAGAAATTTTACAGGTTATTATCGGAAAGACAATTTGTTATATAATTTTCAGGCTCAAGAGGTTATTAGTATGATTTATATGTTTTTATATCTAAACACAGTGCGAGCATTAAGAAAATAGGGAAGGATTTAAGAGGAGATACTGGTGCACATTGGTCTTAAAGTTCTGAACATCGAAATGGGAGGGAAAAACAGAGTTGGCCAAAGCATTCCACAGTCTCGATGTGCGATTTAAGAAAGAATCTCTATACTTGACAGTATGCGCGCCGGGAATTGAGCTCAAAGGTAAACTGATGGGTTTTCCTAGAAGTGCGAGTATTACGGCTGAATTGTTAAAGGGGTGGAATGCAACTGGCTAATTCGAGAGAACATTGTTTGTAAAAATATCGATAAACCCACGAAAAGCATGAAACATTGCGTCGGTATTCTAACGATGTAAATGTTTCGATTATAGTTCTGTGGCCTATCATTTTTTAAGCCCTTATTTTGTATTCTATCCAAGAGATTTAAACTTGATTCAGGGTCACCTGCCTAGATATGCGAATTAAATACAAGCTTTTAACTGATGAAGGCTTTCTAAATAACAGCCGGATCAGAAGGGCAGACAAAATTCTTGCACCGCCTGAGAAATCCTAAGCACCTGGCAGCATTTTGGTCAATATGAAATATATAATCATTCCATAAAGGGTGATCTGTGATACACATACCGAGTACTGATAGTGGCATCGGGGGTGCCTTACGCTTTAACGACAGTAGACAGCATTGAGCTTTCGAAGCATTAAATTCTACACGGTTTTTGATTCCCCATTCGCTAATGCTGTAAACATCAGAATTTAATGAGCTTATCATACGCTGTAGTTTAAGTTCCACATCCGAAGGACAAGGATGTGAATCTAGAAACGAGTATGACAAGCTGAAGGTACTGTTTTCGGCGAAACAGTTCAATGGATTAGAAGAAGATTGACATAAGATCAATTATGAATATAAGAAATAGGAGGAAATGGAAAGAAGGGACATGAGTGCTTTTGGCCGATAGTTAGAGGGAGAGGACAATTTGCCTTTTTTAGGGACAGGCTGGGCAAATGCTATTTTTCATCCACTAGGAAAGAGAACGAGATGGAAAGAGATGGAAAACCTTACGCAGTGGTTTTGCCAGCGTTGAAAAACATTTATTGAGAACAATTGGGGAGATACTATCCGGGCCAGCGGATTTGTGTATGTCAAGGTCTTTCAGTACTCTTGCAACTGCACTAGTGTGAAAAAAGATTCGTCCCAAAACATAATTTAAGCTCTCAAGAACAGAAGATCTCATGACACTTTCCAGTAGCGTCGAATTAACAACAAACTGTACTGCCAGAAAATTGGTTTTATCAATCGAGCTTACATGGGGAGTGTCATTGTGGACGAGCGTTGGAACTTGTAACCAAGGATGACGCGGTGTGTCGTACGATTTTTACAAATGACCATACATTTTTACTTCCTTTGAGACACTGTAGTAGTCGGGTTGGCTTTATAACAACATAAACCTTTTTACAGCTTAAATTAAACCATGAATTCTCTGTTGACATTCCACAAAGAATTGAATTTGTAACCATATCTGCGCAAAGATCTACGTCACTATCGAGGAAGCATAGTGACCAGTGAAAGTTCCTGAAAAATAAATTGAGACCTTCCGAGTTGTCTTTTTCATATTGCCAAACGGTTCTTGTAGCTGTTTGTTTTCTTAAACTGGGACCAATATTCAAGAATTGGCCTTACTTCGCTGTTGTAAAGTGTAATAAAGCCAATTTTCAACAGTTGGCCATATTTCAGTTAAATATATATAATTCAAGCATTGGTTTTATTGCACTTTCAACAATATGGTTCGAATACACTCAACATCGCAACTACCCAAAATCCTATAGTATGCCCAAGGAGAGGAGTTGCAAATCTTTATATAAAAATAAATTGGTCTTATTTCACAAAATAATTTAGACTTATTTTACTTTGTCAAAGTGGAGTATGACCAACTGCGGAAAATTTGCCTTAAATTTGAAAGTTGGTCTTATTCATTTTTTTTTTCATTATATTACGACACCGTCTTAAGGCGTCTGAGTAAGTTTCTATGGGGCTATGTTAAGTAATTGGTTTATGCTGACAAACCAGACACTCTAAAAGATTTAGAAATACAGACCGATTTATTGGAAAAACGATTGAAAAACTGTACGTACTAATCAAGTTGACTGTGCTTACCTCGTAGCTGCCAAAAATTGTATTTAAAAATTAAATGATATGAAATTATTAACCAGTTCTTATAAAAAGTAATTTCTTCCCCAATTTTTCAGTTTTGTATTATTTATTTAAAGTATTGAAGATTTTTAAAAACACACAGTTTATTTAATTTTATTTTGTACTCTAAACTTGTTTGTAGTTCCCGTGGCATGATGGTTAGTGCGTCGGACTATCGGATGCCATAGGTCTTGGATTTAATCCCTGCCTGTGCCATCTAAAGTAGCTTCAACGGGTACTGCCTTTTGAGAGGAATTGATAAATCCTCCAAGAGTAAGTCTTGTCATGAAAAGTACTTTCTTCTATAAGCCGTTTGAAAACTCCTCCATAGCTAGCAACGTTTCTCGCACGAAGGAATGATTAAGAGTTATAAGTCACTAGGTCCTAGCCCTCAATAGACTTTTGAGCAACCCAATTTAATTTTATAATATTCTAAACTTTTACTTTTTCGAAAATAACCTAGAAAACACCATTTTATTTTACGAAATTGATGATACAGAAATATTCGAAACTCTTAAAGGGATACACTTATTGGAAGAACTTTAGAATAAAATGCTATTAATCCAGATCTTGAGTAACAAAATATGTCCAAAAAGTCTAATAAGTGTATGAAAACAGCTCATGTAGAATTGGAATTGTTAGTGAACATTTGATAAACTCCTTAACTTCCCGCTAACCTCACCGCTTTTTCATTACGAAGCCCCTATTATCATTTATGAAAAACTGGAAGAAGTTATAAACAGTTCAAAATCAAAGAAGGCACAAGGTATTGATCGAAATCCGTTTGAGTTTTATAGGAACTGGACGAAGGAGGTTACAATATAGAATATGAGCGATAGATCAGCGATAATTTTAAGACTACATAAAAAAGCCAATTACTAGGACCCGAAGAACTACAGAGACACAATTTTTTAAATACTTCAACCAAACTGTGAATTTCAAGCTGGGTTTCGAAATGGATATTCTACACTGGATTAGATTTTTTGTTAAACCAACAATGCCGAATATTACAAAAGCAATACAAAGAATTAGTACGCATTTTTTTTAAATTTGCAAGCAGCTTTCTATACAATTTCTTCTGAAGTATTTTATTATATTTCCAAAATTGGTTTATCCAGAAATTATATTCCATTAATGCGATTGAGATTTAATCTTAGAGACATTCAAGACGTCAATGGGATTTAAACAAGGCTGTATCTTGAGCGCACAACTTTTTAAAAATATAACCGATGGGCGACACATTGAATAAAGTTTTTTGGTTTAACATTTCCTGCATTGATGTACGCTGATGATATTTTTTTTTGTGACACTATCCAAGGTATGCACTTATTTATAAACCGACTTAGTACATAATGGAACTTCAATGTCAATGACTTGAAAAACAAAAGTCATGATGTTTAAATGTGGTCGGTATTTATGTTTGCAATAGTAGTAATTGGTTCATTACCTTCATTAAACCTAAGACCGCAATTTTTTGATAAAAAAAAGACTGACGGTAAAACGTGCAATCTTGTAACCCTGTTTGAATAATAATTACAGTCTGTTTACAGTGAGATGGCTTTCATTTCAATGTAATCGACGAATTTCCTGTAATATCGGGCATACCGCAATAAAATGATGTATATCTTCTATTTCTCTTCTTTTACATAAATTACAAATTTGTGGAAGATCAGCACGATGAGCCACATAGTTAAGATTTAAAATTTCAACTCGTGCTCCAAATATATAGCTTCGGTCGATAATTCATAATTGAAATAGTTAGCTTCTGATGGTAATTGGTGATTGAGGTTTCTGGAGGCTGTAGCCGAAGCTTTAGAGAGATGCTGATCTCTGGGTTTTGTATTCCTTGAATATGCCAAAGACACTTTGTGAGCATTAGGAAAAGAGGGAAGGAGGAAGGAGGCGTCGGTGTCGGTGTCCATTGGTTTTAAATTTCTAAACATTGCGATGACAAGGAAAGATAGAGCGTGGCAAGGCGTTCCACATTCGCGTAGTACGGCTAAAAGAAGAATATCTGTACTTCATAGTACGGCCGAAGTTGGGCTCAAGGGTAAACTGATGGGCATTCCTAAAAGCGTGTGTATTACGGTTAAATTCTTTAAGTGGAGGAACGTTAAAAAAGAGTGAGGCAAGAAACCTTGCGTCGATGTTTGAGTGATGTAAACGAGTTCATGACGTTAATGTCTTTTTTGAATAGTGTCCAGCCTAGAGATGAGAGTTATATTCAAGTTTCGGAAATATATAAGTTTTATAGATTGTAGCTAGATCAGACGGAGGGACAAATTTCTTGCAACGTCTCAAAAAACGTAGACATCTTGCCGCATTTTTGGCAACATCGCATATGTGATCGCTACACAAAAGGTGGTTGCTGATGCACATTCCGAGGATGTCAAGATTTTCCGTTTCGTTGATGCAAGTGCCACTCATAGATAGTAGCAAAGACGGTTTATCTCGCTTTAACGATGCAAGAAAGCATTGGGTTTTCGAAGCATTCAATTCCTCACGATTTTTTAATCCCCATTGTACAATGCTGTAGGTCGGAATTTAATGAGCTAATCATATTTTTCCGTATCAGTTCCACATCCGAAAAGGAGGGTTGTGAGTCTGGAAACGAATATGAAAAGCTAAAAGTGCTATCGTCAGCGAAACAATGTATTGGGTTAGAAGTAGCAGACAGGAGATCATTTATAAAAATGAGTTAAAGGGTCGGAGACAAAACGGAGCTATGGGGCACATCAGCATTTATTTTATGAGTTTCGGGCTTGAATCCGTCAAAAACAACTTGTATTTAACGGTTGGAAAAAAAATTCGTCGATTTAACTCCAATAAAGTTAAGTTAGCTTCATGTGAGATAGCTAGTTGACTATATTCAAAGTAGTTTAAACCCAATATCTCAAAGTTTTGAAAACATTGATTGATTCGAGTAGAAAGTCAATTTCTTACCAACTTTTAATAATTTTATTTTTGGGATTTTTTTTGTTAAAAAAAACTGTCAATTCGATTTCTCTTAAAATTTTACAGAATGTTGAAAATAATATTTCTTTTAAGATAAGTTTAAATCCATAATCTTAAGTTTTTGAAAAGATATTTGAGTCGAAAATATGCTGGTTTGGTATCACGTTACGATATATTATATGAAATTTAATTCAAGTCTCTAACGTACACACGCAAGCACAGACATCTTTCTAAAAATATTTTACTTCGACTCTAGGGATCTTGAAACGTCGAGAAATGTCAACATTTTTTTTACCAACACTGTATGTGTCACTAAAGACAAAACGAACTTTGTTCCATACGACAAAATAATGGGAATAATTTTAACAGAATAATTTAGCACTATTTTTAACGAGTCTTGACAGGCTTGCGTATGAACAATTTATCAAACAGGCCGAATCGTCATTGTTCAGGAACTACTAGAGCAAACGCAGCCATTGTTTAAATGCTCAGCTAAAAAAAATAAGTAGTATCTTCAAAATGAGAGGTGAACTTGCCTTTTAAATTGCTGTACTGCGTCGACCAGATCTTCAAAAAATTTGATTATCAATGTTTGGAAAACGTGTACTACAAGTAGATGAAGCAATTAATATTTTGAACAGAGAGAAAAAATGGGATATCCTTTATAACTTTCGCCTAAAATATAATGAGATTTCTATTATTAAAACTTCAATTTGTCAAGTCTGGCAGAGTACCGTAATCCAATCCCATTATGACTTAATCTAAACCATATTTGTAATATTTTGTATAGAAATAAAAGTCAATTCTATCTTTAACTTCACTAAGTGGATATTCCAATTTTCACCTTCTAAGAAGTAATTAGAAATGTTTTTTCTACAAATTCTTTTATATTTGGTTGAAGGACCTTAACTATGATGAAATTCATTTTTAGGGTGAGTTAAACGTCGAATGCAATTTTTTCCAATATTTATGACTAACCAAAAAACTTATTAAATGAAAATCCCAAAATTAATCAAAGTTTTCTTAAAATAAACTTCCTTAGAAACTAAACTACAAAAATAGTGTCTAAATCCAGAACAGTCAATAACTAGAACTTCATTTACATCACCCCAAAATGAGTTATGAATCTATTTTTATGTCAACTTGGTGCTTTTTATAGATTAATTTTTAAAAAGAATATTTTTATACCACCACACCATAATTACAGAGGTAAAGTTGATAGATATTCATAAAGTTATTTTAAAAATAGCTTCAATTTCAAAACCCTTACAAGTATCGGGAATAAATTGTCTAAAAATATAAAAAAAAAAACACACGCAATGATCTCTTATCCTCGATTAATACAATTTCCTTAAAACGTCCACTTCATTAATAATGTCCCTTATGTGACGTCTTGTTGTCGTTGATGTCGTTGCCGTTGTCATTCTCTGTATACCTATTTATATAGGGAACCAAAAGGTACTCATGCCTATAATTTTGTATTGTTGTTGTTGTTTTTGAATTTTTATTTTTATCTACTATAATTCAATGCGTGCGTTTATTCCTTATCACTATCATGAACATTTTTCAAAATTTATCCTCTCGACAGGTTAATAATAGAAAATAAATCCGCTCTCAAAGCTTCATGACTTAGGTTCAAAAGAAAAAAAAAGGAATAGAACATGAAAAATTAACACGGGTTAGATGTCAAACTCAAGCCCAGGCCACAAAGTAAAAGATGAAAAAACTCCTCGCGTTTAGTTCGAGTTGGTTTCTAATACAAACAAACATGACTTCTTTTTCTTCCTTTTTTTGAAAGAAAACTTTGCCCATTCCTCATCCTTCCTATTTTCAGTTTTTTCTTTTTTTTTCAAGGAAGAATAATTATTTCTTCGCTCGATGATTAATAAATTGATAAATTGAAAACTCTCACGCAAACAATTAATTAAAAAATTCTAGTCCTTTGATACAAGTAAAAGATACAAGCTTAACATAACACACAGATGCATTATTAAAACACATACATTTTTATAAACTCTCCTATAGCATAGTCCTTTATGTGTGTGTTTGGCTTTGTATCCTTTTTGTTATTTTATAGAATAAGGAAAGGGAAGTTGTTCGAAGTGACGTTGCCTATAGTTAATCTATGAACGTTAATCTGTTTTGGTTATTTATATTGTGTGCGGTGGGGTGCTATGCGATGCGGTGATGCGGTGGTGGGGACTCGATAGAAGGTGTGATATGTGGGCACAGCGTCACCAGTCTATAACTAAACAGCGACAAGGTGATTTTTCCCTCTAATTCACTTGAATGGCTATCGTTCATCATCCAGTCAGGGGTGTTAGATGGGATATAACTGTAATCAGGCGCAAAAACCCAAAGGCACTTAAATTAAATACCCTAAAGTCGAATGCACTTAAGAAAATAAAATAAATTAAAAAATGTTAAAAAATAGATTACAAAGAAAGTCTAAAAACAAAAGAAAATGGAAGCTGATAAAAAGTATTCTTTTCAGCATTACCTGAAAAATATTAGACCAGTTTATACCATTCATGGAACAATGAATAAGAAGTTTTTAAAGAAGCCACTAGGAGAAATGTATGACAGTAAAAAGGAACATAAAATCAATAAAATGGTATCCACACCCTTCATATGAAAGTTTACATGACCATTTCACACAATTGGGGCTTAAAGTCCTTAACAACTTCATATGTTCAATTTTTAACATCTTGAAGTGATTGTGAAATGTGAAACACTGGCCTTAACCTTTCTTTAAGACACTAAGAAAAAAGTCTTAAGGTATTAAATCATACAATCTCGGTAGCCAGTTTGTTCAACTCCTCAAGAAGAAATCCGGTTAGTAAAGTTTTCTATCAAAATTGAGATTGTTTCGTTGCTTTTGTGAAACATATCATCTCTCCATTTTGATGCAAATAATCTTTACCGGCAAAAATTATTAATCATAGGTCAGGTGCAATCTATCCACCGTGACAGTTGCATTAGGCTTATGTTTAATAAGTAGGGTTCCAATCACACCGCAAGGCTTAAAACCGTAATAAACAACAATTGATGAAGAACATTTTCGACAATTATACCCAAAAATATAACAATTGTGCTTTCTAATGTTGCGTCCGAAGTGTAATGGCGGGTTTCATCACCGAAGCTGATTTTTCTATAAAAAGTAATACCATTGATTAAAGGACCCAATTAGTGATAAAACGGCGTTGAAGGTGATCTACAGGCTTGAGTTATTATGTAAACTTTACCTTTAAAGCCCCTAGATCTAGGCCTTTATGGTTAATATGGTGTGAAGTTGTTTGTGGAATGCCTGATTCTAAAGTTCAACACGAAAAAAATTGAAGAATCAACGATTTTTACAACAATATTCTGAAGCTAACACGGTTTTGATTCTTCACATCAGTCACTTGACTCAAGAGCTGTAATTATTGCACCAGTTTCACCATTGTAAGCCAAGAAAGAGCTTCAGGATGACCCAAAAGTGTTTTAGTTTTTTGAACTCCTACCGAAAAATGTTCACAAATTTGAAGTGAGTTTAACAATTTTAATATTGTTAAAGCTTATATCATTATAACATTAATATTGCTCTCAGTTTTATTTAAAGAATATTAAAATGCGACAGTTAAAAAAATGACTATTGTCCCTATGGTAGGCTATTTAAAAATGCAACCTCTTATTGGAAAACTTTAATTTTTTTTGAAATATTAGACCAGTTCAAACCAACTTATACCAGCTGCAAGATAAATAACTCTTATGATTGAAATTCTTTACTTTTATGGTAAATTGATCAATATTTGAAGGTTGCCATACTCACAGGCGAAAATTGATATTTTTCAGTCGTTCACGGTGGCGACTTATGCTTGAAATCAATATTAAAAGTTTATACCATTTGAGTTTGTTTACTGACATACAAACTAAAAACCATAAATATTAAGTTTTTATAAGCTCGCGCCTATTGAACAAATTAATAAAGCCTACAATTATTTGTAGATGTATATACTTTGTACATTATACCACTTTATTAAAAGTTTATACCATTTGCGTATGTGTAGTGACAAACAAATTAAAACCAGTTGATATTAATTTGTTACATAGTAACGTTTACCATGCGTTATTTTACTGAAAAACAAACTAAAAACCTTAAATATTAATTTTTAAAGTACACACGTCTATTGAAAAATTGACAAAGCCTAAAATTATTGGAAGAGGTATAATTTTTGTTCATTGTACCAGTTTATTGAGAGGCAAACAAATTAAAGCCCGTTAATAGTAATTTTATATATGCTAACGTCTATTGAAAAACTAACAAAACCTAAAATTGTTTGAACAGGTAGTTTTTTGTGTGCATTATACCACTTTATACCATTAGTGGGCATATATAATTGTAATATAAAACAACTTATTTTAATAAGCTGATATTTTTCATGCTAATAACCCTTCTATTTATTTGTCTATATGGATATAAGTTGTTAGTTTTGTTTTTATACCAGTATTATAAAAGTAGACCTATTAGACGTTTAAATGTTCATCTACTTATTACTCTGGCCTATTGTGAACTACAAAATATGGTCCCAGCATTGTTTCCATAATAAAAATGGGTTTAAGACGACTTTATACCTTTTCTTATACCAATCAGACAAAAAAGCAAAAAATAAATCATTATAGAAGTTTGGTGAAAAGTTACTGAGAAAAGTTTAAAAATAAATAAAATGCTTCCCTGGTATTCGATTCCACCACCTGAAAGGTCTTTAAAGAACAAAAAAACTTGTGTTGCGTGTTTTAAAGTTCTTTACTAAATGTCGTCGCTATACGTCCTCCTCGTCGTCGTCGTCCACGTTGTCGATGGGTCTCTTCGAGAATTGAGATTCAGATTGTCCATCGCTACCACTATACCGCCACTGGCACTGGCTCTGATACTGGCATGCAGAATGGGTATGGGTCAGGGAAAAAAAAACATGTTTAGGAAACTACCCCTTATAACACAACTTGAAATAGCATAGCTCCCTAAGGACGATCTAACCAAACGAAGCGAACCGAACAGAGAACAACCACTGCGTGTATACAAAGCGTTTTCTGACTTGATGCATGGATTTTATGGTATCTCTATATCTAGATGTGTACTTTGGATTCGGGTCCGTGGTCCCTGGTCCCGGATCGCAGGTCCTGGGTGTCCGATGTTGAAATATATGCCTGCATTAGTATGCACCGCAGGTGGCATGCTTCAGCGCACCTCTTTGTGAGTGCATGGTTCGCTTTTATGTCAAACAATGCATATTTAATGTGACATTTGTTCCCTCTCTTTCTCTTTTACTTTTCGTCTTTGGGGCCACGAGCAGCCCCCCCGTCATTCTTTAACTTGGTGGATGCATTCCGTTCCTTTTAGTTTAGTGCATTTTGGTGCCACCGAACTACTGGAATTAAATGGCGAAACGTATTATTTGTTCGCATGACTTCGAGATAAAATATTTTATTACCGCACTGTGAACGGCGATGACGACGACGTGACGCAAGGACGAGGATATATGAACACATACATATAATTTTGTTTTATTAATTTTTTTCCCTTTTTTTAAATAAAAATAAATAATTTTTTAAGTAATTTATTTTAACCATCGTGTTTCCTGTTATTAGGAATGAAAGTGTGCAGCTTACAACCCTTAGGGTGGCTTTTATACATATACCTACACACGTAAAAGCTATGTTTGGTTTTGCATAATCAAGGACTTAACTTGACTATGAATGATTTTGTTTGTTAGTTCGTATAACTATGAATATTTACGATGAACTGTATTACAGTGTACACCACAGGACGACAACGATAAGGAGTCAATTTAGAGGAGATTTTATTTTT
Organism: Eupeodes corollae; assembly: GCF_945859685.1. Classification (NCBI taxonomy): domain Eukaryota; kingdom Metazoa; phylum Arthropoda; class Insecta; order Diptera; family Syrphidae; genus Eupeodes; species Eupeodes corollae. Next base: position 288,467,226 of record NC_079147.1, read on the forward strand.
CTATTTTTTAAACGACCTGTAAATTTGTGGCCAAAGAGTGAAGGTACAGAACGTTCCTATAATAGGCAAGCAAAAATGACGTTATCGAATGTTTGTCATTAAAAAATAAATCTGCTTGTTAAGTGGTTTTAATGAACAAGGTTATAAGCCTTGTATTTATTTTTGTTGGTCGTCGGCGTTGTCGTCGTCGGTTAGTTGGCTACAACCTATCCTATCCTTTTTATCAGGACCTTGTTTGAAAATGGAGTTTTTTGCATTTTTAGTTTTTTGAAGTGCGAACATGTTAGGATCATAGGATTTTTAGCTAGTTAGATATATAAAAACAGAAATTATAATAAATGTAGCTTATTGAATTTTATATAAAACTGTTAGATTGCATGCTATTGGAATGTAAATTGTGGAATTATTTGATGTTGAAGGGAACTAACTACCCTTTATTTAACTACTACTTCTACATAGTATATTCTTTGGAATAACATATTGAATGCAATCTTATTTGTATGTTCATTCGTAAAACAGCATGTTGGAGTTTTGTATTTTTTAAACTATTGATAAATTATTTTATTGGTCATGAACACGAAAAGTAACTACAGCACAATGTGAAGCATTTATTGACAACAAAGACTTTAGCTTTAAGAAGTTTATTTCGAAAAAGGAGTATTTCAAAAGAAGGAAACCTTAGGGCATTCAGGTTTAATATAACGATTTGATTATACTGAAATTATATTTTTGATGAGTTTAAATTTAATAAATACAAAACTAAACGTTCGAAAAATGTGTAAGTGGATAGTTTAAAAATAATTCTCTGTTAAAAAGTTGTGATATTTTTTTAACTTGTGTTCAATGTTTTTCTTGGTTTATATAAAGTTCGTCTTAGTTTAGCTTCAACTTAGGATTCTTACATAATTTTTATGAGTTTAAGTTGAGAATTTTGAGTATTTTCCAATATTTTTTATTCGTTTAATTTTTTCATTTACAAAAGGTTTTTATTTTAAGACCAACTTAATTTGTTTTTATACTCCACAGGGTTATTTCAACATATTTTGATATAATTATCTCTAAAAAAATGTATTTGAAGTGAAAAAATGTTAAAAATATCAATTCAACAAGTTAGACCGATTAAAATAGCTTCCTATGAGAAGTTATAAAAAAATTCATAAGGTGTAAGGAACACTAATTGCAAATTCCTTACACTATTGCTTAACTAAAGGAAAATTTTCAAGTTGATCAGTCTTAGGGTAAATTCGTTCACACCAAGTTTAAGTTAAATAACTTAAGTCCTCAGACCTTTTAAGTCCGTTGGGAACCTCTTAAGGGGCATAGGGCCTCTACTACGCCTATGCGCCAAGTTGTACGGTTTCCGGAGATGTGTTTCAGCTCCATCCAACTCTTACCTATTGACGCTGATTCCGCCTCAACTGTCCTGCGCCATGTGCTTCTCAGTCGTCTAGATCTTCTTCCTTCTTGTGTGAGCGGATTCCACTGCATTGCTTGGACAGCAGTGCAGTCATTACCTTTTCGAAGCGTATATCCAATCCATTGCCACTGATGTACATCTTCGTATTAGAGGGTCTTTAGGTTCCTGGCCTGTCCTTCTATGAATAATCTTATTTGATATAGGGTTTAGCCAGAAATCCTTAGTGTGTTACGAAGATATCTATTCACGAAGGTTTGCAGCTTTCTTGTTATGGCTGAAGTAACCTTCTAAGTGCTGCACCCATAAAGAAGTACAGATTCGACATTTGTGCGAAACAGTCGTAGTTTTGTTCTTAAGCTGATAGAGTTATTCCTCCAAATTTTTGACAGCATACCGAACGCCGCTTTTGCTTTGCCGATGCGGTAGATAACGTCATGTTATCACCAACAAAAACAATATTGGCTATAGAATACAGCCCTGTCTGATTCCACTACGGACTTCAAAATCACCTGACAACCTACCATCGAACAGGACGTGACAATTGGATCCATCATATGCTGCTTTAATAAGAGCAATTAGTTTTTCTGGGATGCCTCTCCTCCTTAAAGCCAACCAGGTATACTCCCTGTTAACGCTATCAAAGGCCTTCTCGATGTCGATGAACATCAGTTTTAGTGGTGATTGATATTCAACTCACTGTTCAATAATAAGCCGCAGGGTGTTGATATGATCAATGCAGGAGGATAAAGTGCGAAATCCTGCTTGTTCGGCATTGAGTGTGACTTCAAGGTGTTCTTTGATGCGTTCCAGTATGATTTTTGCTACAATTTTGGCAACGGCAGGTAGATCGCAAATTCCCCTCCAGTTTTCAAGCTTTGTTAGATCTTCATTTTTTGGGAGCTTGACAATAATTCCCTTCTTCCACTCATCGGGGAAGCTTTCGATTGCCCAGCCTTTTTTTTATCTTGGAAGATTGGTCATCATTTTCGAGCAGCGATGTAGACGAAAATTTGCATCTCAAAAGACTACAATTCAAGCTTCAACGTGTTGATCAATGCAATCGGTGCAGTTCGAAATGATTACAGAATAAAGAATAACCATATTCAAAATTGTCAAAGTTGATATTCACATTTAGATGACATGTTTCTCAAATATCATAGGGATATTTTAAAAATTAAAACTGGCGTACTTTTGAATCTCAATTTCCAAAGTAAAAGTTGAAATAGTAAACAATTTTCAGCTTGCCGACAAAATTTTGAGTTAGAACCAACTTTAGAGTTCTTTAAATTTGGGTTTTCCGGGAAGTTGAACAATAGTTAATAAAATTACCCAAAATTTATAAATTGTTCATAGGAAGTTATTGTAATTGATCCGAAATGTCGAATAGAAACTGTTGACATTTCTTGACTTTAAGAAGTCCATATCCTACATATAAGGTTTTTGAAGAGTTGTGTTTGTGCGTGTGTACGTATGTAATAATATGCACTAAAGGGGTTATTAATACTCTTAACATGTTTAAACAAATTTATGAGCTTCTGCAAAATAGTAAAGATTCAGTGCACATCGATTTCAAAGTTTTGAATATCAAAATGAGAGGGAAACATAGAGTTGGGTAAACCATTTAACATTCTCAAGGTGCGTTTGAAAGAAAATCTCTACACTTGACAGTCCATCTGTAACTGAGCTCAACGATAAACTGCTGAGAATTCCTTGAAGTGCAAGAATTATGGCTGAATTGATTGAGGGGGGGGGGGACTAATACTGGGTTATTCGACAGAATCTTGCTTTGTAAAAATATATTTTTGGTTTCTATCCAAAAGAACAAAAAAATTGTTTTAGGATCACCTGCATCACTGTAAAATTTATCCGTTTGTGCAGAATGACGATGGAGAATGCACGCTGCTCTATCAAGGTCGTAAAAGATCTCACCGATGCATTTTATGTCAAAAAAGGTTTTAGGCCAAAAAGGTTGCGACTTCTTGAACATACTTCTGGAAAGAATTGTACAAAAATCAACCGTCAGCATTAGAGGCACAATCTAAAAAAGGTCCATCCAATTACTCGGATATGCAGCATTCACATAATTGGAAGATCAAAGCGTGATGTCAGTGGAGCGGTTTTGAGCATTGTGATGGAAGCAAAGAAGATGGGTATAGTGGTAAATGAGTGCAAGACCAAGTATATGCTGTCATAAAAAAAAGTCATTTAACAACGACGCCTCGGGCAAAACGTCACCATGGATAACTATAACTTTGAGGTAGTTAAGGACTTTGTCTACCTAGGCACCGCTATAAACTCAAACAACGACACCAACAGACCTGAAATCAAACGAAGAATAACTCTTGCAAATCGCTGATTTTTTGCATTTAGAAAGCAGTTCAGTAGTAAGGTCCCCCCTCGAGCATCTAGAATCCCCATCTATAAGACACGAATCATCCCGGTTCTCATTTATGGCGCTGAGGCCTGGACCGTGTCAAAGAAAGATGAGAGCGTCTTAGGATGCTTTGAGAGAAAACTTTTTCGGGTGATTTTTGGTCCCATATGGATGGAGAATGGAGGAGAATATATAACGACGAACTGTACGGGCTGTACAGCGACACTGACCTAGTTAACAGAATTAAAGTCCAACGGCAGATGGCTAGGTCATGTAGAGCGAATGGATATCAACGCTCCAGCCCAGAAGTTCTTCGAATTCAATAACGAGGAACGGCGCAGTAGAGGAAGCGGCTCAGGTGGGTGAAGACCTCAACCAAATTAGAGCGCGAAACTGGAGACAGCTAGCTAGGGACCGAGATGGCTGAAGACGCATGGTTAGGGTCCAGGTTCGCTCCAGACTGTAGCGCCTTCTTAATTAAATAAAAGAGTCCAAATTAACAGCACTAAAACCTACAAGAATAAGAAAGAACTGATTCAAAATGGTTTTCTATTCAACAATTATGACTTCAAAGACAAATTTTCATTTTAAACTTTTTTTATCTGACACAAAATGTTGTTATTAATAATTTGTTCAACTTTAATATAAATCGATAGACCAGTGTTGCTGTAAATTTTATGACACCAAGTTTCATCTCTCTTTTTGATAACCACTCCTTAACAATTCTCACTACGACCTCAAAATTCTTGAAGAGTTCAGTAGAAATCTGGAACATCAGCCAGTAACCTACTCTTCAAATTTAACAGGCCTTACCAAATTGTGCGAAACGGCTCCACACCAACGAGCTGTGCAACGATTGGTCCACATATTAGTTCAACAACAATGTGTGTAGTATAGTCACTCCAACTTTAACTTAGTATTAACATTATAAAATCACTCTAAGATAATTTTAATAACTTTTATTTTAATTAAAGGTTTGGCTATCGACTTTCTTCAACACGACAGGAAGTAGTTTTTCCTCAATCGAAATCGAGCGCGTGTAGAGACTCGGTAATGCGAGTAACTTCACACGATTTTCCAGAGGCTGGAATGGGTTCGACGGATAAGAGCTGAACTCATTCATCAGCTACTGGGTGACCGCATCACCTCGCTAACGAGATCGGGTGCAATGAACGATACCTGGCTTCACGGTTACTAACACCATACTTATGGACGGAGGAAGTTTCGGGACCGAGACAGCTCGTTCACCACGCATAAGATCAGAGAGGATTGCCTGAGGGCAAGTAGCCGGAGGGTTCAAGATCACCATTATGATGGCACTTTTTGGATTGCGCCCAAACAACAAAACAGTTGGAAAATTGTGTGAAGAAAAATTTGTAAGAATAAGTTAAATAACATTTTTTTTTTCGAGAATTGACTTCCTGTCAATCACAAAATCTCAATTTGTATTTTTTTTTATAAAGGATCCTTCTTTTTAATCCCGCCTTCGGCCAAGGTTTCCCAGGCAATAAAAGATAATTTAAATTTCTTATTTGCAAAACAAAACCTATTTTTTATTTCTTAATTTTCTTTGAGGATTAATTTTCAGCTTTTGGTGTTGGTAAACTTCTATTAAAAAGATTCCGGAAGATATTGTAAAAATACTCGTAAATATTCAATCCTTCGGTTCGGTCGAGAGATGGAAAAATTTGCAACACCACAAATGAGAACTTATCAGTGTGGAAAACGGAAACGTCTGATTGTCCTATGAATCGAAAAATTCAAACTCAATTTTTGATGGTTGAAGAACTAGTCTTGAAATTCCAAAAAAAAAATTCTTTAAAAAACATTATATTTGGGCAACTTATCGAAATTTCATTAATACATGGTTCAAGCAAACATAGAAATTAATACGGATTTTTAGAAACTAAATTAAATATAAAAAATATTATATTTAGTATTTTTTCATTTCGAGATTTTCACTTTGCATTTGCAAAATTGTTATCAATTTTAGCTTCAAAATATCTTGCACATTTATAACTGCCTTTACCTGAAACCTAATCTGTCGAAGTACTTAGTTCCTCTTGCAAATTCAGAGCATAATAAAATTCTTGAAAACACATTTCTTTGGTGTTAGTGTACACTTTTCCTTTTACTAAACAAATTAGATTCTCTAGTACAGTATCATAGTGTCTCAGCATTTTAATTAAAACACTATCATTTCAAATCTTATTTTTTTTTGATAACAGCTTGAAAAACTGAAACGGTTCAATAGTGCAAAAATAAGTACATATTACTTTCTGATTAAAATCAATTCGAATATTGAAATGAATTCCGCGTTTTCATTAGAACTCAAGAAGTGCAAATGATAAGCTTAAATATTTCACTCAGCACTTTGATTATGATTCTTTGGAAACGTGAAATTTGATTTTTGAAACGTGTCTAAAACTAATAGTTTCTATACAAGGATTGTGCTTTTTCTATCCTTTTCTCAATAATCGCTTTAGGGTCATTTAATATAAAAATATCAAATTAAAAACGTTGATTTATTGCAATATTTAATTTTTGGAAATATTCTTTATGTGATGAAATGCCGAAATCCAAACTAAATTTTCTATGAATTTTTAATGTTGTTCTTTACCCTTAGCAGTTACAGTTCCGAATATTTATCGAATATTTTATTTTTTGGGCTATCAGGTTTTAACCTGTCCCTATTAGTCCTATTGGAAGCATAGAGTTGTCATTTTAAAGCTTTGAAATATTAATAAATTACATATATTTTAATTGTTACGAACTGCTGAAATTACAATATTTATTGTAACTTATCACAAAATTATTTGGTGTTAATTATACTGATAATTTTGAGAATTCAAAGAAAGCCCATCCTTGGACCTGTATTTAGATATGTGGCACACCAAATATAATTTTTTAGAGTTATGAGTTATTATTTTTAGTGTTACTTTGAGAGGTGAAATTTGTTCTGACTCTAGGCAGACATGTTTTTATTAAAGGATGCAATGTAATCAATCGAATTCCCGTTTTAGATAATATGTTCTGTGAGGTATGAACTTTTTTTTCAAAAAAAGCTAAGCTAAATACGATTGTTCCAAAAGTTTTGAACCATGGTACCACAAATTAAATGGAAATTTCGAATATTTCTGAGCGTGTAGGATAATAGAGTATAGAGTAAAGCTATTTCTTAGAACTTTTGTAGGTATACATATTTTTGTTTTACCTGTAAATATAACTCCTAAAATCTGATTGCAACGCAAAGATAGGTCTAGAGTCAGTGTTCAGGCAGTAGATTGGCTCAAAAAGTTGAAATGAGAACACTAATGATAATAGACTAGAAGTCATAGAAATAGCAGCATCCAAGAGCTTTCTCGTTGTCAGTACTAGATTTGCACCTAAGGATATCCACAAGTTCACCTGGATATCTACTGATGAATTCAATAGGACACGCCTCAGGTAGGATTCACAGATGTTGGAGTTGATTGAAGATGAAAGTAACCCAGCAGAGGAAATTTAGAAGGCAGTGATCTTGTTGGCACGCAAAGCAGAATCGTCAGGAAGCTCAGAAAAATTGAGAACAAAATTCACAATTTCATAAAGAAAAGATGACCATCCAGGGAAAAGAACATCGTCTGTTAAATTTGAAGAAATAGAGGAGAGGGCCACAATAGGCTTAGAATTTCTTTCAATCCTACCAAAACATATGCAATATCAACCGCGAGTAAGGCGGCTGAAAGAAAACAAAGCCTTGGTTGTAGATATCATCTCAGCCAAGCAAGGACAAGAAAAGATGCCAGAAGACTGGCGTAAAGGTATTGGATGTCCCATATGGTTTAACGTTGGTGAGGACAACCTACAAGATATTTAAGTCTATTCTAAAAAACCGGATACTAAAATCATAATCGCCAAATGTGGTTTCAGAAAAGGCAATTAATTAACTGATCAATTTTTTTACTCTTAGGCAGACGAAGGAAAAATCTAAAGTTTAACATTCAAAATAGAATCAGTTTATAGACTTCCAAGCTGCCTTTGACAGCATGCCATGAGATAATTTGGCATTACAAATGAACTGATAAGACTGTATGGAATGACTATGATCAAGTAAAGGTATCCGTTTTGATATCGAGACCCGTGGCCTGAATTCAATCTAACGTTGGAGAAAGCGATCATAGACTCTGAAACATCTACCAGATGGACAATATTCCACACAACTGCTGACTTAAGCAGAACGGAAATAATTTATCAAGATCAAGCGAGCTGCAAAAAAGCTGGTACTATACATAATAACGGAAAAAAGTTCACGGGAGGAGTTAAAAACCCATAACAAAATAAAGGTATGTGATTACGAATTAGAAGAATAAAGAAGAAATACGCGGGTGTCTACTCAAACCCATAACACAACCTACAACAGCTTATCAAATCTCTTTAAATCCCAAAAAACTCATCATAAATTCAAAACTGTTCCTGTATAAGGCTATGGTCCTACCACTTACGAATCAGAGACTTAGAAGCAAAGTCAAAATGACCTTAAACTTTTATCTGAGTTCGAGAAAAAAGGTCTTGCGAAGAATAGTTGGCCCATTCTTGAGGAAGAACATCTTCTAAAGAGGCAAAACGCTGAGCTATACAAAATATATCGCAAAACTGATAAAGCAACAAAGATAAAGCTTGGTATACTCGGTGGGATAGGAACGTAGCACACATGATCGAAGAAGAGCAAGTGCTCGGAAAGTCCTTAAGATTTATGGTAGAAGACAGCAGAAAAGACCATGCTTAAGTGTGGCATTGACCAGGACGTCCAGAGCCATTGGGTGCGCAACTGGATGGTGCCGACCAATACCCGTAAAAGATGGAGAAACTTGGTGAACGACGTCCGGACCGTATCCTAGTTTTGGCAACAATTATGGAGCCATTTTGCAGGTCGACGAATTAAGTAAGTAATAGGTAAACAGACGAATGAAGACCAGACAGGGAAAAGAACAACGTCTGTAAAATGGAACGCAATAGAAAGTGAGGTCTACAGGCCTGCAAGTTCTTCCAAACCTTCCGAAACATATGTAGTATTAACCGCGTTGCACATGCTGCAAAGACGAAGAGGGAAATCTGATCACCAATCGCAAAGCCAGTCTGAAGCGTTTTGAAATACACTTAATTGAATTACTATTAAAGGTCAGCTCACTGAAGAAATAACAGCTCTATCATTTCAAGAAGACGATGTCATACTGCAGCCACAAAGCATTGAAGAAGTCAAAAAGGCTATATGCCGACTGAAAGACAAGAAAGCCTCAATTGCAGACGGTATCGCAGCCAAGCTGATCAAAAATAGAGCCAAAGTACTTTATGAAGTGTTACTGAACTTATGTGAACAAGAAAAGATGCCAGAAAACTAGTGGAAAGGTATTGTATGTCCCATACATAAGAAAGGAGAGAAGGAGAAGACTAAGTAAAGCAATTATATATTCCCATCCTAGTCCCAACATACCAATTATTTATAGACCTTAAAGCTGATTTTCGCAATATAGTCCCGCTAGAATTTTATAAATTGCGGGAAACTTTGGAATCTCAATAGGTGATCACGAATTTGAAGTGGTCCAATCACTTACTTAACTTTGGTCAATATTTACGTGAAATAACATCATAGAAGAAGAAATACGCGGTGTCTGCCTAAATCCGCTTAAAAATTCGAGACTTAAGCGTTCAGTCAAAGACACATTAACATCTTATCAGCTTTTGAAAGAAAGGTCTTGTGGATAAAAATTGGTCCTGTTTATGGCAAAGCACAATTCAGTAGAAGGCAAGAACAGGTAAAACTGATTGTCCATTATGGTAGAAAGCAGGGACAATCCGACCATACCTATTCTGGAAGAATGGAGTAGACCAGATCGAACGAAGTCTAAGTGTGCTTCAGATAATCTGAGAGTTTTCCTTAGGGAGTAAAACTTCGACGTTGGCGTTATCCAAGAACCGTGGATAAACGGCCTCAAGGTGAGAGGCCTCCAAGACAACCAATGGTTGGTTGTCAAAACCTTACAGTTACAGAAACACAACGAAATTGATTAGCTCAGATATTATCTCGGTAGACACTGACTACTGCACTCTTGCTTTGAGCCTTAGTAAGGTTATAAAGGTTATTTTCCCATCTAGAGAAGATTGGGAGGATGACATCGTGTCGATAGGTTTCGAAACAACCATCTTTACTGACAGCTCAAAGATGGAGTGCGGAGTTGATTCTGGGATGTTTTCTGAGTCCCTAAATGTAGCTAAATCCTTTAGGCTTCCTGACTTTGCTAGCGTTTTTCAGGCTACACTGCTGGCAATAAGGGAGGCATGTAAGATACTTAAACAAAACCCAAAATAAAACCGAAATGCGGCTATCTTTACAGACAGTTAGGCAGCTGTCAAAGAAATTAACTCGGCCATATTCTCATCTAAATTGGTCCAGCAATGTCGCGATGAGGTTAAGAGCCTGAATATTAACCTCGGTGTCACCCTGATCTGGGTTCCGGGCCATAGTCGTATCGTATGAAATGAACGGGCTGCCGAGCTAGCCAGGCAAGGATCGGCCCTTCATAGCTCACTTGCGGAAATGGTTATCATTCCTCTTGGTGCTATGAAAGGTAAAATCTTTTCTATCTACCAAATAGAATCAAACCGAAGGTGGAGCAATTTACCCAACTGCATTATATCTAGGAAGAAATGGCCCACCTATAATAAAACCCGTACAAACGATCTTCTATGCAGGCCAAGGCAAGACATAGCCAGGATTGTAGAGGTTTGTAATGGACATTGGCCTATAGGATTTCATGCGGAGAAGTTGGGTATCGCTTACAACATCTTTTGCCGTAGTTGTAGTGACCAAAAAGAAAGTGAAACGATAATCCATTTCCTCTACAAATGTCCTACTTTGGCAAAAACTAGAATGAAATACTTTGGAAAAGCATTCTTTTGCGAACTTGATGAGCTATCTGAGACAAAGATTAGAGACCTAATCTTTTTTCTCAATGCGACAAAATGGCTCTAACATAATCGCTATGAAGCTTTTCTATAAATAGATCCCTTTCAACAAAAGTCAAACGAGTTTTTGGTATCAAAACGGCGGACTACAGCGCTAATTGGATCTCAGGCGAGGTTGCCTTGAGATCGCCATCTCTATCTTAAAAGGCTACTTAAGGCTAGAGCAGACAAATTCATGTTTGTTTTGATATTAACGTCTGACTTAAGTCTTTTTAGGCTAACGTCAATTATGCCAGAAACTAAGACGTGATATGGATTTCTAAACTTACTTAAAATAATTAAGTAATTGTTTGGTTTTAATTACATAAAATGTTAACAAGAATGTTACTACGAGTACATTGTTTAAATTCTTTAACATAAACAAAACCATAGCTTTGTAACTTTCTAAACTTCGTACTAATTCGTTTAGAACTTTGTGTGATTAAGTAAAAAAATATTTGTATTTTGAACCCAATAAGCCAATTGTTAAAGTACCAAAATAATAGAATACAAATATAAGTGACAACTTTGTTAAACGTGTTGTTTAAAAACTAAAATTGAATTAATCATACCGGTTTTTCAATTTCTTCACAATCATCAGCATCACTTGAATAAAGGATCACATCAAATACAATTCCCAGGTCATGAATTTTTCAATGATTTTTTTATTTTATTCGTTCAAACAACAGTGTTTCAATTTGCATTCATTAAAAAAAAATGACACATCAAAAACAGCAACGATATACGTACATACTCGTATATCCTTGAACAAAATGAAAATCAATTCACTTTGCACTTCGTTATCTATTTTGACGACGCGCGACGACGGACGAGAAACGACGATGAAGGAGAATGACGACGACTTATTTTGTGCAACGTGAGATATAAAAATCATCTTCATTTTTTTTAAATTATTCTTTTATACTGCTTTTTTTGTATGTCAGGACCATCGAAAGAATTCATGTCCTTGCAATGAAATAATAAAAGCAACGAAACAAAACTTTAAACTTAAACATATTCCTAAACAGGTACCTCTCTACGTCTACGTTTATCTATCTACCTTCTATCTGTACATTATTATGCTTTGCCATAAAAAAAATATCCTTACAAAACATAACAGCGATGGTCTGTGCTGCTCTTCATCCTCATCAAGTCCTTTTTTCACTTTATTTCTAGTTATGCATTCTGCTAGATTACGTTTGGTCATAACGTTTTGAAAAAATAAAAATGACATTCACTGCAGCAACCACCTCACTATATCGAGGGAAACCCTACAACAAACTAAAAACAACTTATCCTTCATTTCTTGTATAACATATTTAACTTAACTTTGTTCTTTTTATGTTTTGTTTTTATCTAAAAAGGACACAACACTATAACAAGAAGGAAATCTCCTTCTTTCTGCCCGGTGAATAGTGAATAGCGAATGTTTGCTTCCTGATTTATGCACAGCAAATTGTCGGGAAGAACGCTTACTTTGTATGCTTTACCACCGAACCACCCTAGCTGCTAGACCAACCTCCCCCAGTAGCACCCATTTGTCCTTTAAATTGCACGACGCCCTTGTCCCCACATGTGTTGTATATGTTGCTTGCTGTTGGGTTTTGTTTTTGTGTGCAAAGCAAACAATAAATCACAACTTTACTGCACCACCTCCCCATCCTCCCCTTTATCCACCCCTCCTCAAGTTTAAAAACCATTTTAATAAAAAAAAAAACGAAAAAAGTGCATAAGAAAAAGGATTTAGTAGCAGAAGAACAGTTCAAAATATAAAACAAAAAGAAAAAAACTAAAACTTACCATTTTGTATATTTACAAAAAAAATTATCACGAGCGCAAATAGCTCGCTAGTATGCTTCCACGAGCACAGTTGCATTGTATGTCCTCGTTGCATCTTTTTGTTCCTTCGAATATGTTATCCTCTGACGTCCTCCGTGTCGTCGTCTTGTTTCCTGTAAGAAAAAGAATATATACATTTATATAAAAAACAACAGCAACAAACAACTAGAAGAAGCATCAGGACGAAAAATCCTTATAGTTATGTTATCTAATTTTTCATTCAGCTTTAGGGATATAGAAAAATAAATACATAAAAGCTATTTTTGTTTTGTGTTTTAGAACTAGCAACACAAAAAAAAAAACTAAATACAATTTCATTTAAAAAAAATTGTATATCTTTAGAATTCTAGTAACTATGGGGATGCATCGCAGTTATTCAGAGGAAAAATCCAGGAGCCAGAGTATAGAAATAAAACAGCACAAATAAAAAGGATCTAACAAACCCAAGCTAGAAAGTTATGACACCACATCTGGTCTTGCATTTCTATGACGTCTGTTTTAAACAAAAAAATATTAAAAACGATGTGAAAAGTACTTTTCATTGTTGGAAAACGCATTTACACAACAGACGACCACCGACGCATACAAAATGCATCTTAGAGATGACAGGACCGCTCTTAGTTGGGTTAAAGCTTGGAAGGCGAATATTTATCAAAAACGAAACAGAACAGGCACCGTTTTGAGTTTATGACAACCTTTTTCTAAGTAATAGAAAGCTCTTAAAGCAAGAGGTGGAGCTAATACCAACATGTTGCTGAGAGTTCGTTTAACTTAAAAGGCCTTATCAACATTGTTTTTGAACTGATTTGAGAATATTCTCTACAGAGGGTAGACGTTTTTTTTTAGACGGTTTTAAGATGATTTATATTGATAGACCTTGAGGTTTAAGCAACTTGTTGATAATAATAGTTAGACTTCCAAGGTCTCAGCAACATAGTTGTATTAATTCTTTGTTGAGCTTATTTTTAAGGAATTAAAATTATACTTTTGCTTTGTTTTGCTTTAGACAGTGTTTAGATAACCAGCACTCTCTGCTGATAGGTTTGGAGCAACTTGTTGCTGAGAATTTTATCCATTCAACTTTATATAAGGCATTTGTAGTTGCTCTTGTATTCAGTAAATTGTAAATACACTCACAAGATGGTTTGTAAACAGTCTTAATTATTTGGTTGAAAGCATGAAGATAGGTATGAGCGCAACTTATTGTTGCTAAGAATTGTTGCAAGTATTTTCTGTAAGCTCTAAAAAACTGAGTTTTGAGAATTTTTCGATAATTTTGTTGTATACAGCATACAAATATTGAGTCAAAAATGTTTCTTGTTAACAAACCGTGGCGTCGTACTGAAAGGCTGTGGATAAGAACAACTTATTGCAAAGACTTAGTAGGATATAAATACGTAACGGAAAATCAAGACCATCGTGCCGGTTTGATGCGTTAGGGGCCACTACATTTTCTTCTGGGAATGTACAATTTCTACAATTTAAAATAAATCTTTGCTAGCAACATGTTGCTAAGGCCTTTTCTGATAAATAAATACTTATGAGTCTTAGCAGTATATTGTAAAATGGTTTTTGAGCTGAAAATCAGTACTGGTAGCATTTTGTGTTGTAGTTACCAGCCCTAATGACTTTTAAGATTTTGTTTAGTTTGTTTTTTAAAAATTGAAATTGTTTTGGATAAGTTGCTCCATCCCTGGTCATTGGAGACGAATAACTATTTGTTTCTATTTTCTTCTATAATAAAATACATTTATTTTAGAACATTCATATAGGGACGTACCTTACGTACCCACTCGTATCCTTGCATAACATTTCGAGATGTGATGCTATTTGGTAATGTTTCTTGAAGCTGGCAAAAGAGATCTTGAGAAGAATTTTAAATCAGAATGAGTATAAGTGTACGAATGTAACACAGAGCAACCAACCAACCAACTAACGAATGAATGAACGACGAAGACGACGACGACGGAAACGAAGTAATGGAATGATATATAGAAAAACATTTTACACATTTCCATAATAATGAAAGGAAAAATATGAAAAATAAAAATACTTAAATGCGTTCATCCATCGTTCAGGTTTATGGTAAGGTATGTAAACATTTAGAGCTTGAGACATAAACACATATAAATACTTTCAACTTAACCCACATTTGTCCTTTATTTTTTTTTAATGGACTTTAATTAAAATTTAAAGAGTGCTCAATTTCAGGTAATATAATGACCTAGATTTTATATTTGTATGCGATACCAGTTCAGGTTCTTAAGATCTTAAGAAAATCAATGTCTTGGGGAAGTGTACTGGACTCTGTGTATGGCTTAAAAAGAGAACTTAGTTAAGAACATATAGTGAGAAATTATTTTAAGAAAATACATCTAAATCTTATGCAGCTTTATGTTTTTGAATAAAAAAGAAATGAAAACCGACAATTTAAATTCATAACTTTATTTATATAATAATTAAATGATTTAACTTTAATTTAGAAATTTAATGAAAACTATTTTTAGTTGAATGTGGAAAGGTTGGACCACTCTGAACAAAATCAAAATCGGAAAAAGGTGCCAAGATATTTTAATTTGACAAGTAGAGTTTGCTTCGATAAGTTTGTTTACGTTCAGGGTTTCAGCTTTTTTACTTGGAAGGTAACAGGAGTGATTCAATTATTTTAAATTCACTGATTAATATTTTTGAAAAACGGATTTTTAAAGCAGGACATTTGTTGCATTAAACTTGCTTCAGGTTTTTGAGAGCTAAACTTGAAGTAGTTGCCTCTGTTAAATTAAACAATATTTTGAAGGAGGTTAATTGGTAAAAGTATCTAATACCTAATTTCCAGTTCGCTAATATAAAACTGCCACCACGACTTAAATGAAGAAGCTGTTCTATTTCAACGCATTCTAGATAGTTGAATTACAAACAAAGGTATGCTAATAGAGTCTACAGAAGAACTATCAAACCAGCTAATAAACGGTGATTTTTTAAGAGCTTGAGAACTTTAAAAAAAAAAAAACGCATAAAATTTGCAAAATCTCATTTGAAACGTTAGATTGGTCCATGACATTTACTTTTTGAAGATAATTTCATTTAAATAATGACCGCGGCTGCGACTTAGGTGGTTCATTCGGAAAGTCCAATTTTGGGTAACTTTTTCGAGCATTTCGGCCGGAATAGCCCGAATTTCTTCGGAAAATTGTTCTCCGAAGTTTTCCCTCAAAATGGCCATAGAATCGCGAGCTGTGTGGCATGTAGCATGTAGCGCCATCTTGTTGAAACCACATGTCAACCAAGTTCAGTTCTTCCATTTTTGGCAACAAAAAGTTTGTTAACATTGAACGATAGTGATCGCCATTCACCGTAACGTTGCGTCCAACAGCATCTTTGAAAAAATACGGTCCAATGATTCCACCAGCGTACAAACCACACCAAACAGTGCATTTTTCGGGATGCATGGGCAGTTCTTGAACGGCTTCTGGTTGCTCTTCACTCCAAATGCAGCAATTTTGCTTATTTTCGTAGCCATTCAACCAGAAATGAGCCTCATCGCTGAACAAAATTTGTCGATAAAAAAGCGGATTTTCTGCCAACTTTTCTAGGGCCCATTCACTGAAAATTCGACGTTGTGGCAGATCGTTCGGCTTCAGTGCTTGCACGAGCTGTATTTTATACGGTTGTACACCAAGATCTTTGCGTAAAATCTTCCATGTGGTCGAATAACACAAACCCAATTGCTGCGAACGGCGACGAATCGACATTTCACGGTCTTCAGCAACACTCTCAGAAACAGACGCCATATTCTCTTCTGTACGCACTGTACGCATTCGTGTGGTTGGTTTAATGTCCAATAAAGTAAACTGAGTGCGAAACTTGGTCACAATCGCATTAATTGTTTGCTCACTTGGTCGATTATGTAGAGGTAGACCATAAATCGGACGTAAGGCGCGAAACACATTTCGAACCGAACACTGATTTTGGTAATAAAATTCAATGATTTGCAAGCGTTGCTCGTTAGTAAGTCTATTCATGATGAAATGTCAAAACATACTGAGCATCTTTTTCTTTGAAACCATGTCTGAAATCCCGCGTGATCTGTCAAATACTAATGCATGAAAATCCTAACCTCAAAAAAATCACCCTTTAGTTTATATTATATGTTTGTCATCGAATACATTTTTAAACAGCACTTGTCCAAAGCTTAAACAAAAATGTTGGAAACGCGCCAAAAATCCTTTTCTCTTTTAAAAATTGCACGAAATTCGTGAAATTGTGGTTTGACAAAATGGTACCATGAAGCGAATGCTCTTTATAAAGATATATGTTACAAAAAGAAAATCGATAATGAAAATAAGCACACACTTTCACTAGGTCAAACCAAAAACTCGAAAGAATTCTGGAAGATAGCTAGAGAAATTAACTGAATTACTTATAAAATTGGAACAGGGTTATCTAAAGGACTTCTAGGCCATAACCCAAGCCAAAATTACTGCTTATTGCGGAACCTTATGTTCTTGATGAAACGTTAGATGTTGAGATAACAATAGAAGAAATAAAATCTGTACTGGAAAAAGCGAAAAATGGAAAGGCACCGGGTGAAGATGGGATTCCGTATAAGTTTTATATAAATTATCCTCACCCATGCATTAATATAATAAGGGAACTCTTCAACAAAATCTTTTCAAATGCTGACATCCCCTCTTTCAAGAAGACGGTAATTTGTCCAATAAACAAAAAGTATCCCTTAGACATCGCTGAAAATTACAGAGGCATATCGTTTTTGAATGTGTTAACAAAAATATTCTGCGGTATATTAGTAGAGAGACTTGAAAAATGGGTCGAAATGAAAAACATTCTGTCGGATCTCCAAGCCAGATTTAGAAAAAACTTTTCAACAATAGACCAGATCTTTACACTTTCACTAAACATAAAAGCTTTCCAAGCAAGGAACTTTGTGGACTTCAAAGCAGCTTTTGAACTTTTAAACAGAAGCGCACTCTTCTATTACCTCTCACAATTGGGTCTATTTTCGAGGTTTTTGAAAGTAATAAAAGCGATGTATACTGGAACTAATGCATCAGTCTGAGATGGGAAGATATTTTGAGAATGGTTCGAAACATGTACTGGAGTAAAACAAGGTTGTCCACTCAGTGCTTTGTTGTTTTAGTTGTTCTAAAATGACATAGAGGAAGCCTTACCTGGAGGAACACGAATATCTGATTCTGTTATAAATGTGCTACTGTACGCTGATGACATTGTCCTGTTGTCGGAATCACCAAAAATCCTACAGTTGATGATATATCGCTTA
The DNA here is from genome assembly GCF_945859685.1 of Eupeodes corollae. Classification (NCBI taxonomy): domain Eukaryota; kingdom Metazoa; phylum Arthropoda; class Insecta; order Diptera; family Syrphidae; genus Eupeodes; species Eupeodes corollae. Next base: position 288,485,139 of record NC_079147.1, read on the forward strand.
GCAAATTACTGTGATAGGTGGGGACTATCTATTAATACAGACGAGTCAAAAATAATGATCTTCTCACGATTCTCACGAAACCTTATCGGAAATAGATGATACTTTAACTGAAATCTTTTAGAAATATACAAAGAAATTAAATATTTAGGTATAAGTCTCAATTCAACCCTAAAGTTCGATAAGTATCTTATGGAAAAAGCCAGCACCTCTCAAAGCTTGTTAAATTTATCATAGAAAATGTTTTTTCCTTTCAGCCAAATATAAGGTATTTGATGCCGTGATGTTGTGAAATCAATTCTCTGCTACGCTTCTCTGGTCGGGGTTGCAGATGAATACGAAGTGATATAAAAATTTCAAAGGAATTTAAAAAAAACTCTTCAACTTACCGCAAAAATACACCGATTTATGCAATTTATTTAGAAACCGGAATACCGAAACTTCTCACGAGCACACTCAAGGCGCAGGCTGAGTACATTATTAAAACTTGTACCTACTAGGAGAATAGATTTTAGAAAAAAATGTGTTTTTACGAACTGAGGAATAAAGATTGGTGGATGAAAAAGTGGCAAGATATTGGTAATACTTGTGGAGAGATACTGTAAATAGATTTCAACAATTTAAACAACTTAAAGGAGCAACTTTACAGGATTATACAGAAGAATAAAGACATAGTTCGAGAATCCTTTATTGATAAAGCTCTCAACTCAACTATAACCTAAAGCAACGAAAATATTTCCATGATGGACTTAGCTACAAGGACATTTCTTTCATTTTTAAAGCAAGATATGAAGTTATAAGTTTTAATGCTAGACCCTATAATTTTGTATATTTATTTTTATTTTTTAAAATAAAAACGAAAACGAGTTTTCTTAAAAATTTTACAATTTATTAAAAATTTTATGTTACAGACAATTTTTGTTTTTAATATAAATAAAACTCATGTTCCATCATCGGGCTACTGTTTACGCTATAATTTTGTACGTTATGCAATTTAAAATCACAGATAGTGGCAAGTGGGGTACATATTTAACTTTAACGATACAAGACAACATTGGGTTTTCGAGGCATTGAATTAAAGGCCTCCATATCTTATTCCACATTGTTAAGGCTGTCAGGTCGAAAAGTAGGCCATTTTGTTTTGGTGACATCTGTCAAATGTTTTTTTTATTATTCAGTTGCTTATGCATAGCACACGATTGAACAGCGCAACAAATTAATAAACTTTATTGTCAAAATGATTGTTTGTTAAGGCAAAGTTGTACGCATTGCGCAAATATTACGCTAGGTGGTTCTCAACGTTTGGTAGCCAAATTTGAGACGACTGGTTCAGTAAACAATCAGCCAACATTAGTACGTTTAAAGAATGCAAAATCGGTTTGTTGCCGTTTGTTCACTGACCAGGCTTTGAATCTTTTGGAAGAAAATCATCTTTAGTGACGAGGC